>NW_015174873.1:347267-406393 GCF_001447785.1 Gekko japonicus | reverse complement strand
CTGGAGATCAATTGTAGCAGTGGGAGATCTCCAGGTCCCACCTGGAGATTGGCAACCCTAGGGGAAAGTCAGCTGCACAGCAGGGGGTTGAAGAGAATGGTTTGATGGCTGCTGGGCCAAGATTGGCAACAATAGTTCCCCAGGAGCCCCATCGTAAATGCACCAAACAATTCCTCAAGATTTTCCAAAACAGTACTCTGTTTTGGGCTCCTGGGGAACTTTGAAGTAGCACCAAAGCTTTAAGATCTCTCCAGCTGTCACCTGGAGACTGGCAACAGCTTGTCTGGAGTGTGGGCAGCATGGCATTGTATCTGTCTGAGGTCCCCCTCTTCCTCCTCCTCCTCAGATCCCACCCTCAGCAGGCTTCATCCCTAAAATATCCTGGAAGTTTCCAACCTGGAGTTGGCAACCCTATGTCCTGGAGTTCGAACCTGGAGTTGGCAACCATCAGCCAACGTTTATCTGCCTGTCTGTCTTTACAACCCCCCCCACACACACACACACACACAGCCTCTGCCTAGGGAGCAGCTGACATCATTCTCCTTTCCCAACTGAAAATTCCAACTGCCTTGGGGGGGGTGAGTTTGAGGTGTGGAATGGAGTGTAGTCCAATCAGCTTCCATATGTAAATGACCTTGGAACGCTGGCCGGGACTGCACAAAGCAGCCAATGAACCCAGCCAGTGTCTTCCGAGTGGCAGTTTTTTCGGCCTAACACTAAAGGGGCCAATTTTAGAATTCTGGCACCCAAAACTCTTTTATAATAAGGGAGAGATAGTGGGTTTATCAGTAACGGTTATTCAAAGGGCTGAACTAGGAATGCCAAACATTACAAAAACCAACTTTACAGTAATCCCAGCTCTGTACATTTTGATGAAATTTTGGTATGGTTCAGAAATATGCAAGAGTACATAACAACAATAATAAAGTTACCCTTGATGTTTATTTAGATCTACTGGCATCCTTCTAGAATTGCAACCAAGAGAGTATAGACCTTGATCACCTTTGCAAAGCAGAAGACAAATTGCTATCATCTGAGCCAGTGTAGCATTAACCATCGTCATATTCCTTGACAGAGAATTCCACAACTCAGTGAAGTGCTGGATAAACTGTCTCTAGCCACAGCTTATTAGACACTAAGAGTGAACTAGTCATCCTATATTTGCCCTGTGGCTCCTTATATATTTCCTGCAATAATCTGATTCTAACTAATGGAGAACAGGAAACTGGTTTAGATGCGCCAGTGGTGTGACCCAGTTATTATGGCATGCTATTACCCACTTCCTTTCCCATAGATCTCAGCATATCATACAACATCCTGTCTGTGTTTGATAGGCCCCAGTATGACATGAAGTCTGACTAAAAACATTGTGTTGCAGACATAATGTGTTAATCAGGTTTGTTCAGACTGATCTCATAGGTTATTGACTTCCTATGAAGGGGATCTTGCAACTGTAATGAACAGCCTAGTAGCTTGAATAAATATCTGCTGTTCCAGAGGTCATTTCGGGGGGGGACGTGGGGGAACACAGTTCCCCTGGGTGAGGTGCAGGGGGGCGGGGCATATGACGAAGCCCTGCCCCCTGCTTCCGGCCTCCCCGCTTCCAGCCCTCATTCAGCCAGGAGGAGGCAGGAGAAGAGGGAGGGTAAGTTGCTTCCTCCCCGCCTCTCCCCACCCCTGCCTGCCTGGGGCCAGGGAGGGCCTTGGCGGGGCTTCCTCGCACTCCCGCTGGCCTTGCAGGTCACCGCCGGGCCCCTGATGTCAGTGGGTGTGGCATATGCTAATGAGTTATGCTAATGAGTTCCCCTAGCTCTTTTTCTATGAAATGACCCCTGTGCTGTTCAAATTATGGATAGTCAGCTTGAGAGATCTGGGTTGACAGTATCTTCTCTGATAATATTATATTCTCTAGAAGTCTGTAGCTGCTATTCAAGGTGCTATATATTGCATAACTTAGTATGGTTGTGTTTAAGAACCAGGATTTCAAGTAATACTTCATTGTGAGACATCCAATCTGGCTACTCCTTTTTGATCATTTTCTCTCATATAAGGTGAGACCTGTTCTTGTGTCTTTCAACATGGTTATGTTTAGTTTCATACTTAAAGGTACAGTGCCAAAGGCCTAAAAACAAGATCCTGGATGCAGGAGCTGCTAGATCAACACTGCGGTCCAAAACAAAAGACTCCACAGTTTGCAGTGTTTGAACTTCCAGCTCCTTGCATCTAAAGCTAAAAGCCTCAATTCATTCGACTTTTGCATGTTTTAACAAAAAGTTAAGGGAAGATGAGTCTCTTTCAAGTTCAAACAGTGCTACGCAACAATGTTGAAAGGACAACAAAAACTGCAATTCTAGGCTCACTTACTTGGGAGTAAACCCATTGATAAATATACATAGGATAGGGTACATAGGATACATCACACACCCAGTTTGGCAGACATGGAATTAATCAGCTTTCTATAAAAGGCCAGTGGGAGTTCTTGTGTAAGCCCCTCTGAGCTATTTAGGAGAAATGGGGCAGTAAATAACTAAATAAGCCTAGCATAGTGCATTCTTCTTGTAATGACTATATTGTTGTGAACTCCTTTTGTTTTGTGAAAAAAGTGAGTGACAGTACTAGTAGCTATTATTAACTCACAGGGTTTTTTATTTTTATTTATTCAATTTATATTGTATGCAGTTGTGTTCTATATGTAAAAAGTCAGCAGGGCTAACCTTAAAGGTTCAAACTGTAATTTCTGGGCAAAATTGGTGCCCTTCTGCTGAAGCTAGGATGAGGCATTCCTAGCACTGTCGTGGGCAGAGAAGGCATCACTGAACTTGGCCTGTGTCCAATGCCATTATGTATTTCAAGATAGGACAAGAGGCAATTGTATGGCAATGGTGGATGAAACACATAGGATTGACAGTGCTTCCCATGGCATCCCAAGGGCTATTTAAAGATCAGAACCACAATGCATTTCCTTTTTATGGCACTTATAAACTGCCTGGCAAGCTGTGTAGAGAGCCACTGTCTTTGCCTAGGGACGCTTGCACACCCATAAGATTTGCTCATGGTCTGTTCACTAGTTATGAATAGGGAGCCAATTGTTCATCAAACAGTTCCAACCGATTTGTCAGGTTACTTCTCATCTATTCATACAGCACAGTGTAATCGGCAGTATTTCACTCCTATGCATTCTCAGCCCATTAGGAGTCCTACTTTGTGCTCTCCCCCGCAGACCTGTCATTGCTGCACACCATTTGGCAGCGAGCAAATAAATCAGTCAGCCAGACTGGTGTTCATTTAAATCTATTATTGATGTTATTTTGCATATGTGGATTTTTGCATATCCTTATGGGAGGCATGGTTCTAGCACCTCACATCATGTACTTACCTGTCTTGACCATTCATGACCATGGATAGAATCATCTTGTCCATTCCACAGATGCAAAAGCCCCAGAAAGCAAGGAAACGAAACTCCTCCACCACAACTACTGTGCAGCTGCAAAAAGTGTTTGATATCCAGCAAACATATGGATAGATCAGACATTTGGATCATGGATGATCATGGCTGTTGACCATGGTATATTCATCTGAGGTGAAGTTTGTGGTATCCTTAGTTTTGCCTTGCTTGCCCGATTTATCTCCGAGACTCCGACTGCAGAAAATCTAGTTACTTTTTACACTGCAGAAGCTTTAGAACCAGCCATGTTTGCCCATGTTGAAGAATTATAATATTTTCACTGGAATTAGCATCTGCCTCTAGTATATATGCACAGTACATTGTTTGCACAAACAACTGGAATGTATTCTTTGTGCAGCTTGTTTCCTGACATTCATTCCTTTAGAAGTCTTGGGAAATCAGAACTGAAAGTCTGCCCCCCCCCCAAAAAAAACCCATTAACAACCATTTCCACCACTCATACTGTTTGTGAACTCTCAGCCCTACAGAATGCTACTCCCACATCATGTTTGTTTAAGCAACTGAATGTAGATGAGCTTCAAGCTGTCATTAGCACTTTAACTCCTGGGAAGTCCTATTAATATGTTAAAGAAAGAAACATTTCCCCTGGGAGGTTTTTACTTAGTGACTCCTCCAGGCAAAGCAATGGCTAATTGAGTCTGCAAGATCATCAAACAGATCTAGCACTTCCTCTTTGAATAATTCCTTGAGATAACCAGATTGGATCAATCCAAAACTGGGAAGTTTTCCTCACAGCCCAACATACTATAGTTCTACCCTAAAACAAGTTAGATAATAGTAGTAGTAGTAGTAGTATTGTTGTTGTTGTTGTTGTTGTAATTAATCATTAACTTTTTATTAATATTTTTAAATAAACAAAAATGATCAGAATACACAACCATTCAAAATACTTAGTAACTATAGTCAAATCACGATACCTGAAAACATCTTCTAATGGAGCAGAGTTAAAAGTGTTTAACTGTATATAATACAGATCTTAAGTGATAGTAAGAGCTTTCCTAAATTATCAGAATTACTAAAGATATTGAGGATTGTAGTGTGATCAGTGCACTCAAAGAATAGACATCTGAAAGATGTAATAGATAATTAAGTGAAAAGTAACTTTAGATAGATTTCTTTGTACGGTCGGACATCATTACATGTTACAAACTCTAGAAATGGAAACCATTTTTGGAAGAAATGAGGTTGTTTGGGGAAAAGTTCAGATTGTCGAATGTGATCCGTAATTTTTTCCAATATAAAGAGATCCCAAACTTTATTGAACCAGAATTCAATGGTTGGAGCGAGGTGGAACTTCCATCTTGTTGCTATACAGGTCCTCGCTGCCACTCTAAGACTTAAAATGAGATCTTTTTTGACAGAAGGGGTAGTTAGGTCTTGCCAAAGGTTGAAGAATAGAACCTCTGGAGTAAATGGAATAGTGTATCCAGTGATGTTATGAATTTGGGAAAGGACTTCTTGCCAAAAGGACTGAATGGCTGGACATTCCCACCAACAGTGTCCATATGATCCGATCTTCCCGCATTTCTTCCAACACAACAATGAGGGGGAGGTGAATGCCAGTTTACATGGAGTAAGGTACCAGTGGGTGAGGATTTTATAGGACTGGAGTTTTGTGCTGATGACTGGAGAGTTAATTTGTGAGGATGACCAGATTTGGTCACATATTTTATCTGTTATTGTGATGTTACATTCCGATTGCCATTTCTTGCGGAAGCACAGTACAGTGTTGCTTTCAAGTTGTAGCAAGATATCAGACGTTTTAGAGATCATCCCTTTTGATGAGTGGCCTTTGTTCTCCAGTAGGCACTCAAATGCAAATTTAGTGTTCTGTTGAGATAATTTAGAATAGAACTGTGATAATGCGTGGTTAAACTAGAGATAAAAGAACCAAGGGATGGGGCATCTCAATTTTTGTTCCAAGATTTGTTTTGGAAGCAGACCTGTTGATGAAGTGACATCAGTTATTCTTGTTAGATTAGCTTGTCTCCAGATTTAGCTGTTGCTACATCATTTCCCAGCAGAAACCAACTTTAAAATAAAAAGGTAGATTGTGCTGACACCTTTGGTAAGATTTTTAGTCTAAGGCTGTCCCAGACTTTGAGTATAGAAGTGAGAAAAATGTAAGTCTGGGTGGCTGCCAGTCGCAACCGTGTTCGGTTCCAGATGACTTCTTGAATAGTCATGGGTAAAATCAGAGCCTCGTCTCCTCTAATAAGCATTTTAAGAACATTGGTTAGTAGCGTGGTTTTGTAGTAAATGGTCAGATCAGGAAAGCTCAGACTACCTTGGGCTCTTGTACGTCTGAGAGTTTTGAAACTTATTCTTTGTTTCTTATTTTGCCACAGGAAATTATTAAGTACTGTTTGCCATTTATGAAGAAGACTCATGTTTAATGAAATGGGAATTGCTCGAAAAAGGAAGAGCAGTATTAGAATAGTATTATTTATGTCAAAGGATAATACCCCAATTTGAGCCTTAAAACTATATTGGCTTAAAAAGCTTCTGCACTTTTTAACAAACACCCCATGGTTGTTTTATGATCAATTTAGCTCTCATTGCCATCGAATGTCAGCAAGAGGTGCTGTTTTCTGCTGGTGTTAGACCTTCATGAGAAATTCTTATTCACTGTAAATTTTCCACTCTCCAATTCCCTCTCTACTTTTGTGAGTATCTCCCTTTTCCTGTAGACAGCTACTGTAAGGTCTTACGTCAATAGTGAGGGCACTGATGTTTATCGCATACCAGGTCTTCAGAGTATAACTGCGTATAATGGGAACAGCACATTCCTGGTATATCCAAGGCATATTCTTATGCTGGTTTCTGAGAGAAACCCGTGGGCTGCTAGAAAGGAAATCTGCACACTTGTAACTCACAGATCAGCAGGGATGTGAGAACAGAGAATTCAACATTTGTCATGGAAAATCTCTTTCTATCCCCAGCCCACACTATATTTCCAGTATCCACTGTGTGTGTGCCTAAAGCAACATGATGACGTATGTAACTTCAACAGCATGCCACAAGGGTCCTTTGAAAGTAGAAATGCAAAATAAATTGTTGTTCAAATTACAATCCATGAATACACCTGCTTGGTTTAAGAAATCGACAAAGGAGGGTTACATTTCCAGACCTGCCCCTCCCGTTTTTCCAGAGAGATTCTCCTCTGCTGTCAAACAGTGGCAGTGTTTCTTACATCTCTTTAATCACTATTCTAGTTTGTTCTTTTTGGAGTGCCATATTTTCTTCTGTGGACTGCCATGTGAGAGACTGGTTGAGAGACTTCTGAGTTACAACTCAGCTCATTCTGGACTCCAGTAACTGCTGAAAGTGTAAGCAAGTTGGATGAGAACCAGTGTAGTGTAGTAGTACCAAACGGGCACTCCCATCAAACAATCACCCTTGTATTGCCTCAGATTTTCCCTCCACTTCCACTATGAATTTGAGTTCCCCATATGTTAACTGGGTAGCCTTTAAGTAGAGTGTGGCTACGGTCACACACACTAAATAATCCACTTTCAACCCACTTTCAGTGCACTTTCCAATTGGATTTTACTTGTGTGAACTGGCAGAATCCAGTTGGAAAGTGCATTGAAAGTGCATTGGAAGTGGATTATTTAGTTTGTGTGACCGCAGCCTGTCACTCTTCTTATGTGGTAAATAAATTTTATTATAATGCCATTGTCCCACCTTATTACTGTTAGATACTTCGTCAGCTCCTACCCCAACTATGGAACTGTGCTTGAGGAGTGTTTGTTCTTCTAGGAATTTTCCTTCAGAAATAGGTACCTAGGCACACTTAAAGTTGAAACAGAAGTCAAATTTATTTGAACAAACAGGCAAGGGATAGAAATTTTTCAAAAAGCTCACCCATTTTCCAGCAGCATTGCCTAAAAGCCTGCAATTGTTTGCTGTCTGTCACAGTAGTATTTGGAGTGTTTGACTAAGGCCGGGTACAAAAATTATACCTGGATTTACAGGAGTAGTGTGATATAGTGGTTAGAACGCTGGACTACAAATGCAGAGATTGGCATTCAAAACTTCCCCCGTCATGAAAGTCCCAGATGTATTTAGGCTTATAAATCTCTCCGACTATCCCACCTCACAGGGTTGTTCTAAGAATAAAATGGAGGAGGGGGAGAAAACCAAGTATTCCACCTAGAGCTCCTCAGAGGACGGTCAGAATGAAAAATGTGATAGTTGTGTGTGTGTGTGAGTGAGTGTGTCTGTTAAGTGCTATCACGTCACTTCTGACTTATAGAGACCCTATGAATTAATGGCCTCCAAAACGTCGTATCGTTAACAGCCTTGCTCAGGTCTTGAAACCGAGAGCCCTCATGGCTTCCTTTATTGAGTCCATCCATTTCGTGTTGGGTCTTCCTCCTTTCCTGCTGCCTTCAACTTTTCCTAACACTATTGTCTTTTCCAGGGACTCTTGTCTTGTCATAATGTGACCAAAGTATGATAGCTTCAGTTTATTCATAGACCATTTATTTATTTAGAAAATGTATATACTGGCTCACAAAGTAAATACAATACAATAAAATCATAAAAGCAACCATAACATTATTAATGTAACAACATGAAGCAGGCAAAAACAACCTATCCTGCCTCACAGGGCTTTTGGTTCTTCATTCTGTTGCTGGTCTTGAGGCTTGGTGAGATTCCACCACTATTGCCTGTTAGCTGCCTCTTTCAACTAGGAGAAAGACCTATATGCCACTTCTCCCTCTAGGCTGATCATGAATGAGTGGGGGGGGGGGGGGGGGGGGGACTAAGTAAACTTAATTCATGTCAACAGTCATTGTGTGGTTTTGTTTCTTTTAACAAGAACTTGCTGTATTTCCCAAAGTACCTGTTTCAAAATTCAAAGTTTTTAAAAACTGACTTAGAAAGATAATGACTATTGAACCAGTGGCTGTCTACATTGAATTTAAGGTTAGATAAGTAGATTTTCTTTCCTTTTTCATTGTACAAGAAGCTGGAGGGGGAAACAAAAAACATATCAATGAATTTTACTATTTTGACAAATATTCCTAATACTAAAGGAATGTTTTTGACATTATGGGACAAAATATCTATATACTAATAGCCGAGGCATCCCTTGCATGCGGATATCTAAATCCACACACCGGGGGCACCTAGGGGGCAAAGAGATTTTCCTGCACATTTGGGGCAATCTCTAGATGTGCAGAAAAATCTGAAATCTATATAAAACTATAGGGGGGATACTTAAATCCATCCAAAAGTAAAAAAGCATTCCCTGTGCATGTGCAGAGAACGCTCAGGGAACTCCACGGTGGGCGGCTGCTGGAAGCCGCTCCGCCCTCGCTGCCGGAGCGGAGAGGAGAGATCGACGGTGGAGCTGGGGGTGAGATTGATGGGCCCGGCAGCTGGAAGCCACTCAGGCCTCACCGCCGGAGCCGGGGGGGGGAAGAGATCAGCGGTGGAGCTGGAGAGGGAAAAGATCGGCGGTGGAGCTGGAGGGGGGAAGAGATCAGCAGCAGAGCTGGGGGGCAGGAGATCAGCGGGCCCAGCAGCTGAAAGCCGCTCAGGCGTCACCGCCGGAGCCGGGGGGGAAACTTACCTGTGGCCACTTCCTCCTCAGCCCCGAGTTCCTCCTGCTTCCGCAGGCTAGGAGCCGGGGAGAATACCCCCCCACGAGTATCGCGGGTCCCTCTTCATGTACCTTATAATAGCCAGAATTTTATCCAGTATCTGACCATAGCTATGTTGAAATCTTCATAAGACAAAGATTATGAGGTGCTCATGACAATACTGGGAAGAGACAGCATCTAACCTGCTACTCTACTCCACTTCTGTAATCTGGCACCTTCTGATGCTTCCTAATGGGTGAGAAATCACATATAGGGTGTGTTCAGACGGCGTGCTGAAAGCGGTTTAAACTGGTCTGGATCTGACACAATTATTTTTACTCTGGATAATCGTGATCACACGGGAGCGTGTGTCAGGTTTTCCCCCCCTCAGTTTGCGCATGCGCATAACTGTTCATCCATGGAATTGAAAAACTTTATCCTCGCGCTTGCGCAGAGCTACTAGGGCAAATCACGGATTTCGCTTGACAGTTCCACAGAGCACCATGATTTCACCGCTTTGACAGAAGACTTCCCTTTAAACTTTTTGCCCGAAACTGGCCTCTTTGGGATCCCGAACTCAAAACTAGTGACCATTTAAATGTTGGTTTTAAAAACGCGGGAGCAGAGCTCCGCTTATGCACATACTGCCGACGCATTAAAAAAATGGTGACTGAAAAGCAAAAGCCTCGGGCTTCCGAGCGGGGAGGGGGTTTAAATCATTGGAAGTGGCTTGACACCAGAGGAGCGATCACACAGGGGAAACTGTGGCTTTATACGAGAGAGCTGAGAAAACACCACTTTGGGACATGGTAACAAAATACTCTGGGTTAAAGGGGTTTTGAGCCAGAAACCAATGGCTGGGGACAGGAGGCAGATGTTGACTGTGTGATCGTGCATATAAAATCCGTTGCTGAACTGTCACAACACCAGATCAAATGGCACATCTGAATACACCCACAGAATGCAGGAAGGCTGAGATGCAATTGTAAATACATTTAAAATTGCCTGTTTTCTCGCACCTCAAAACCTGATAGTTGTGCATTCACACGTGTACACCAACAGCAGAAGGATCAAAAAGCTCATTAACAGTGTGATTCTAAGCAGAGTTACACTTTTTAAAATAAAACTAAGTCCAGCGGCACCTTAACAACATTTTTTTTCATGTTGAGCTTTCATGAGTCAAAGCCCACTTCTTCAGACAGATGTATAAAGGGGAAATGGTGCCTGGAAATCTGAGGAGGAAGAAGCAAAGGCTTGGTGTGAATTACGCAAGAGTCTTTCAAGTATAAATTTCAATGCAAGGGGCAAAGGAAGGAACTGATGTAGAAAGGTTAGCTGTGAGTCCCCTCATAAATCAACAGAATTAGCAGTTAGAAATACTGGATGGTGAGAGGGGTCAGAGGTTAGAACAGATACATAAATAATTTATGTGAAAACTAACTGATACTGGTACAAGGTTATAGTATAACAGAACATGTTAAGAACAATTAAAATTTCTAAAAAGTGTGCCCTGTAAGAGCTATTGGAGATTGGTGTGACCATGGAAACTCATGTCTCTAAGTCCATTGACTTCTGTGGACTTAGAAGGGTGAAACTCTGCTCAGGAGTGCACTATAAGTAGCACTGGTGAATTTGACTTTAGAATGTTATGTAGTTCCATAAAATCAGCCCTTTCCATTTGTAACTTAGCTTTAACCTGTTGACACATTACTGCAAAATCTACATCCCCACCTTAACAAAAAAAAATTGCACAACCTGCATTCTTCAGGTTTGGTTTATTGTTTTTCACAAGGGTTGGGTTCATTGGTGATTCATACTTGTGTGGAATGATTAAATAAAGTTATGTATAAAGTTGGAATGCAAAGTACTTCTTCAAGCAGAATATTAGGCAAGACTTAGAGATTCTCAGGGTGTTTTTGGTGTGTTTTTTTTTGCAATGAGTTACATGTTTACATTTACACTGAAGAATTTGTTGGGCTTGAATGGCTTGTACATGGTGAACAAGGAGTATAGATGCCTAATCCCACTGTTAGCTTTTCATTGTGAGTTTCCCAGCCATCTTGGCAGTGCCTCCCAGAAGCAACACTATGCAAGACACTTGATTTCGTCTTGAATTGGGCTTTAATCACACTTTATGGTTCTTGGATGAATGCCCCTGACTCCTCGTTTACATATGTGCCTCAGTTTTTCATATAATATGATGCTGAATATTAATGAAAAACAGCAACAATACCTGTATGGCCAGAAGCACTACTATGTAGCAAGTGATATAACACTTTGTGGTTACTAGGGGGTAATTAATGACAAGGCATTGATCAAGTTGTGAACATGTCTTATGGTTGCTGGTTCAGGTCTGCTTTGGTTCAAGTCTGCTCTGCATGATTTATTGCATTTTACTCATCTGAGCATCATGTATATAGACCAAAGAATGTTAACTCTGGAAAAGTGTTTTATTGGCCTGTGACATAAGGACATTGACTTATGTTCCTGGCACTGGAATCCATCTACCCTTCTGTGACTTTTCATATTGGTACCCCAGTGCACCCTCCTATGCCATGAAAGATGGAACCTGTGCTTCCTCCAGAGCCCCCTATACAGGTCCTGCGCAACCAGAGGTACAGGAAGACTCTATCATGGATCAAACTAGAGAATTGTGGAACAGATTAAAGGCCATAAAATGCCATTTCATGATGAGACAGCCAAGTCTACTTGAAATCATCACATGCTTTAACCATGGAATTATTTTGTGACTACATGGCACTTGCCTACACCCAGTCCAAAATGGATGACCAACACTCACAGACCATGCTTTCCTCTCCATCAAGAGTGTCCCTTACAGCCCTGACCTGGATAGCCCAGGCAAGCCTGATCTCATCAGAACGTGGAAGCTAAGCAGGGTTGACTCTGGCAAGTACTTGGATGGGAGACCTCCTTGGAATACCAGCAGTTGGGAGGCAGGGGCAGGCTTTATTCAGCCACCTCTCTGAATATCCTCCAGGCCCCCAGTAGAGGGTCAGTCACTAGAGATCACCATGACTTCCAGGTGCACACACACAGACTCACACGCGTGCACACACACTCATGCACATATGAAAAATACAAGAGTTTCCCTAACAATAGCCAGTTTGGTGTAGTGGTTAAGTGCGCGAAATCTAATCTGGGAGAACCAGGTTTGGCGTCACAAAGTAAAAAATAAAATTTAAATAACATTTTAAAACTCACTTTTGCAGTGTTCACACTCTGCCTGGGGAAGCCAGTCCCACTTGGGAAAGGGGCAGCAGTGGGGAGTCCTCCGGGCAGCCCAGAGTGCTGGGGGCCAGGGGGCTGGATGGGAGTCCAGGGGGGCCTTAGCAGGAAGTCGAAGGGCCAGGCCCCGAAATGCCCCACTGTAGCTACAGGCCTGAAAGAGCTGTTCTCAAGAGACCTCTCTCAGCCCCACCTACCTCATAGAGTGTCTCTTGTGGGGAGGGGAAGGGAAAGGAGTTTGTAAGCCACACTGAGACTCCTTTGGGTAGTGACAGCCGGGGTATAAATCCAGTCTGTTCCTCCTCCTCCTCCTCCTCCTCCTCCTCCTCTTCTTCTTCTTCTGTCTAATACACAGACCTGCCTGGTAATCTAAACAAGTCCTTAATCAACACCTTAATCAACAAGGGTAATTTCATATTCTGCCCTATTAGTTTCCCCTTCAAAGTGACCTAAATAGCCTTAAAATTTGGTTCTTGCAACTGAAAAGAGTGCAGATTTATGTACAAAATGACCCCCTTTTCAGCCAGCACTTTAGGTTCAGTTCAACTTTGCCCAGCCTGCAAGATGAAGTGGTTTAGGCTCCATTCTGCCCCGGACATCTCCTAGACCACTGTGACAGGATAAAGCACAATCTCCCTCCCCAACTGTTCCCCCACCACTTTGAAACTCTGACTTCTACTACAGGAATCAGGAAATGCATGGGCTTTCCTTTTCCCACTCCTCATCTATTCCTCTTTGCCTCAGCTGTTATCACTGTTAACCTGCTTTCCATGTATTTGATTTACACTGTGTAAACCAGTTTGATTCTCAGTGAGAAAAGTGGCCTACAAATAACATAACTAATTCAATAAAAAGCTAGTAAATCACACAGGTGGGAGAATGCAAAATCACACAGTGGGGGAAAGCAATCTACAAGTCATCCAAAAAATTCCCATAGGAAGCTAGATGTTAAGCTAGATGTTTGTCCAATCAACAGGACTGGACATTCAATAAAGAAAGCAATAAGGTTTGGATTGCAGAAATCTGAACACAGGTTGAGCGTTAACATGACATATTAAACAATGCAGAAATTACATAGCAGAAAGTCACATACTACAGACAGTAGGGCTGCCAAGTGGGGGTGGGTAAACCACCGCTTTGGAGGTCTGATTTCTGCCGCAGCGGAATCGGGCCCCGGGGGGAACTCCGCCCCCCGAAGCGCAGCGTGTCTGCGTCACCAGAGGTGACGCAACCACATCGACCATGTTGGGGGCGTGGCTCAGATCGTCGGAGGGAAAACTCTATGGGTTTCCCTCCGACGATCGGGGCCACACCCTCAACGTGGTAGACATTGCGCGTCACTTTTGGTGATGTGCTGGCAGGAGGCGCGTGCTTTGCACACACGTGCGCACATCCGGGGACGGCTCCCGGGGCCCGGCGACGCTCCCCCGCCGGTGAGTTTCTTGGACTTGGCAACCCTAATAGACAGTACTGTAGTCCACGATCCCTATCCTTTTACCAAAGCATCTTTCTGAAACCTTTTGTTACAGTACAGCCCTAATAACTTGTGAAAAAGCCCTCTGAATAATTATTTTGCATAGTTTGCAGAAAGCGAGGAGGGTGGGAGCCAGGCAGGCCATTCCATAAGGTGGGGGCCACAACAGGGAATGCCCGTGTAGGGGCAGGTGTTGATTTTGCCCATTTGCAGGGTGGCACTTGCAGGGAAAAGATCAACAACCTCAGATATGCAGACTCTGATTGCAGAAAGTGAAGAGGACCTAAAGAGCCTCTTGCTCAGGGTAAAAGAGGAGAGCGCAAAAGTGGGCTTGAAGCTCAACATCAAAAAACCTAAGATCATGGCATCCGGCCCCATCACTCCTTGGCAAATAGAAGGGGAAGTCGTGGAAGTAGTGACAGACTTCACGTTCCTGGGATCCCAGATCACCGCAGACTGTGACAGCAGCCATGAAATTAAAAGATGCCTGCTCCTTGGGAGGAAAGCGATGGCAAACCTAAACAGCGTGATAAAAAGTAGAGACATCACCCTGCCAACAAAAGTCTACATGGTCAAAGCAATGGTATTCCCAGTAGTCATGTATGGCTGCGAGAGTTGGACTATAAGGAAGGCTGAGCGCCGAAGAATAGATTCTTTTGAACTATGGTGCTGGAGAAGACTCTTGAGAGTCCCTTGGACTGCAAGAAGATCAAATCAGTCAGTCCTAAAAGAAATCAACCCTGACTGTTCCCTGGAAGGCCAGATAATGAAGCTGAAGCTCAAATACTTTGGCCACCAAATGAGAAGGGAGCACTCACTGGAGAAGACTCTGATGCTGGGAAAGACTGAAGGTCAAAGAAGACGGAGATGGCAAAGGATGAGATGGTTAGACGGTGTCATAGATGCAATGAACATGAAATTGAGCAAACTTCAGAGGACGCCGGAAGACCGGAAGGCCTGGCGGGAGCTGGTCCATGGGTTCGCGAAAAGTCGGACTCGACTGTGCGACTGAACAACAACAACAACTTGCAGGAGGCTAAGGCCCTGCTCAGATGGTCCTGCAAATAAGGGGGATCAAAGCCATGAAGGACTTTTTATACATTGTTATATATTTTAAAGCACCTTGTCTTGTTTTCCTTGCCCCAGTACTGTGTTAATAAACCATTTGTTTAAGTGTTCTCTGCCTGGTCATCACTCCTATGTTCTCGGCTTTAAAAGGGGCATTTTGAATGGGCTTGGGAGGGTACTCTGGGCCTTCTCAAGGGACCCGAAGTCCAGAGTGGTGGCAGCTGGAGGTGGCAAACCCCTGGGGGTCATGACAGATACTCAGTACTTTTAACTGAGTCCATGAAGTGACTACAGAATATGAATAATATGCATGTTCTGCCTAGCTCCTGATCATAACCAGGCTGTGGCATTCTACACCAGCTGGAGTCTCTGAGCTAACTTCAACGGGACAGCTATGTCGAAGTCACTATAGCAGTCTAGTCTAGATGTTACCATGGCATGGTACCCAGTGACCATATCAGCTGTATCTAGATAGGGGCCCATCTTCCAGGCTAAACTATGTAGGGTTTGGATGGAGACATAAAGAACTGGGTGTCATCAGCATATTAATGAGATCCAATTCCAAAGCTATGAATGGCTTTTCCTAAAGGCTTTACATAGAGGTTGAATAACATCGGTGATCAGACTGTACCGCACAAGACAACTCCTACACTGAAGATAGCCGCTCTCCAATGTCAACCTTTTCTGTCCATGAGGAATGATTTAAACCAGTCTAAGGCACAGACCCTTATGCTAGGTTTGCCAACTCCAGGTTGAAAAATTCCTGGTGAGTGCAGGATTTGGGGAAGGGAGGGGCCTTAGCAGGGTATGAGATACAGTCCACCTTTAAGCCAGTTTGGTGTAGTGGTTAAGTGTGCGGACTCTAATCTGGGAGAACCGGGTTTGATTCCCCACTCCTCCACTTGCACCTGCTGATGTGACCTTGGGTCAGTCACAAGCTCTGGCACAGCTGTTCCTGAAAGAGCAGTTTGTGTCAGAGTTCTCTCAGCCCCACCCACCTCACAGGGTGTCTGTTGTGGGGAGGGGAAGGGAAAGGAGTTTGTAAGCCGCTCTGAGACTCCAAGTGAAGGGCGGGGTATAATTTTTTTTTCTTTTTTTCCTTTTCTTTCTTTCTTCTTTCTTTAAAACAGCCATTTTCTCCAGAGGAACTGATCTCTGTAGTCTGGAGATCAATTGTAATTCTAGGAAATCTCTGTGGCCATCTAGAGGTTGGCAACTCTAGGCTCAGTCCATCCCCATCTCTTCACAAATCATTAAGCCCTGGCTGTCTCTTCCTCTGTCATCTCCAAAATCCCCCTGGCTCTTCTCCCAACACACCTCTCCCACTGCCCAGCACTCTGTTTCAATTATCCCCACAAGAATTAGACATCTATTGTATTTATGCAAGAGAAAGTAAAGGGATATCCTTTAGCTTCTTTAAATAGGGGCTAAACAGGATAAACAAGTTCCCTGCCCCTGGTGTCTCCAGCCATGAAGAATAAAGGGCGCCACCCACCTGCACTGCCCATCTTGAATTCCGTTCCTGGGCACTGGGGATTGACTTTTACATATGCAGCTCTTTGACATAGCTTTCTGACCCACCTCATGAACATGCCATTTTGGTGAACCTTTTAAAAGTCGCATTTCATTATATTACTTGCTTTTTAAAAGGCTGAATGTTTGCCTAGTATCCTGCTTGAATACAGAAGTGGTCATGCATGCCCCCCTTCTGTCTTAAAAATAAACAGGTCAGCCCTACATAAGGTACTCCTTCTCACATAGCAATGTTCTCTCTCTCTGCAGCACTGAAGAACACTTCTCCCCTGTCTTTTTCAAAAAGAGGTGTACAACTCTGCCCCCTTGGAGCAAGATTGCCTCCATTTCCCTTACTTGGCGACAGGAGACTCTGCTTCAGGCATGGGATTAGCACTTGTGCGAGTACAGAGGAAAGTGTGTGGTTTCTCATACTCCAAAAGCCCCCAGGCAGAGCCAGCAATTCCAGTTTTGTGAGCAGTGTGCTGGAGTTTACTGGAAAGGGGAGGTGAGCAACAGGAATAATGTAATATTCCTGCATTGATCAGATGACACACCTCTCTGTTGTTAGAATGTGTAGGGCTTTAAAGAGAAGGCTTTGATTTGCTGGGCTGTGTTCTTGAAACCTGGTGCTTTAAAAAGATCTTATTAACCAAGCTTTGAGGGCCTCACATAGATGTCTGTCAAAGTGGGCCAAGTTACAGGTCCAGTGAGTAGGGTTGGGAGATCCCTGGAGATTTGAGGGGGGAGGCTGGGGAAAGCAGGGTTTGGGGAAGGGAGGGACCTCAGCGGGGCAGAATGCCATAAAGCCCCCCCCCCCCCCCCCAAAGCAGCCATTTTCTCCAGGGGAACTGATCTCTATAGTCTGGGGATCTGCTGTAATTCTAGGAGATCTCCAGGCCCTACCTGGAGGTTGGCAACCTTACCAAAGAGAGCCCAAGCATGTATACCTCTTTGAAAGTACCTGTGTCCCTTTACCAAGAGCATCCCCTTGACTATTCCTTATGAGGACTGCATCTGGAGCATAAAGGAACGTTCTTGCTGGCTTATCCTCTGCAAAGCGAATTCTTTCCCTTAAGGTATTACTAAAGCTGGAGGTAAAAGAAGAAGGGGGCGGCAAAGGATGAGATGGTTAGACAGTGTTATCAATGCAACAAACATGAAATTAGTTGTTGTAGATTTCCCGGGCTGTATGGCCGTGGTCTTGGCATTGTGGTACCTGACGTTTTGCCAGCAGCTGTGACTGGCATACTCAGAGGTATAATACAGAAAGATGGAGTACTCTCTGTGTCAAGGTGAGAAGAAAAATGGTAGGCAGGTAATTTATATCTACTCAGGAAGGTGGGGTAGGGCTGAGTCATTATCTTGTAGGAGTTTCCCAGGCTGTGACATGCTAATGGAGGAGCTTTCCTGAGGAGGTTCTTTTGCATATGGAATGGCTGTTGAAATTCTAATCTTAGCTGTAGTCCTTTTGTAAGACGTAGAGTATTTTGTGTTTTTCAGGACAGGAAACCATGCACTATTTATTTTTAAACTCTCTTCTTTCCTGTTGAAATTGTGTTTATGTTTATGAATTTCAATGGCTTCCCTGTGTAAACTGACATGGTAATTGGATGTGTTGTCCAGCATTTCAGAGTCTTGGAATGAGATACTGTGTCCTGTTTGGGTGAAGCTATGTTCAGCCACTGCGGATTTTTCAGGTTGGCCAAGTCTGCAGTATTTTTCAGTTTAGCCAAGTCTGCAGTATCTTTCATGTTCTTTTATTCTTGTCTGGATGCTATGCTGTGTGGCCCCGATGTAAACCTGTCTGCAGGGTATGTGGTATATTCCTGCAGAAGTGAGGGGGGTCTCTTCTGTCTTTTATCGATCATAGCATCTGTTGTATTTTTCTGGTGGGTCTGAATACTGTTTGTAGGTTGTGTTTTTTCATAACTTTTCCTATCTGATCAGTGATTCCTTTGATATATGGCAAAAACACTTTTCCTGTGGAAGACTGTTTTTCCTCAGTTGTTTGTTTTACCTTTGGTTTAATCGCTCTTCTGATTTCATTCTTGGAGTAGCCATTTGCTTGAAGTGCGTGGTTTAGATGATTTAGTTCATCACTGAGAAAGTACGGTTCACATATCTGTCTTGCACTGTCTACTAATGTTTTGATTATGCCTCTTTTTTGCTGAGGGTGGTGATTGGAGTTTTTGTGTAAATAATGATCCATGTGAGTTGGTTTTCTATAGACCTTGTGACCTAATCGAAGGTTAGCCTTGCGGATGACCAGGATATCTAGAAATGGGAGTTTACCCTTGATTTCGTTTTCCATGGTTAATTGTATGTTCTACAGAAAACCACAAAAAACACAAAATGCTCTACATCTTACAACAACACTACAAATAAGATTAGAATTTCAACAACCAATCCATATGCAAAAGAACCTCCTCAGGAAAGCAACAACAACAGTGAAAGCAACAAATAATGAACTCCAGCCCTGAAAGCCTTCAACAAATAAACATGAAATTGAGCAAACTCTGGAGGACAGTGGAAGACAGAAGGGCCTGGTGTGATGTGGTCCATGGGGTCGCGAAGAGTCGGACTCAACTGTGCAACTGAATAAGCTGGAGGAGAACTTAGGGGCGCCTTTGGAAAGGTTGCCGGCCCGTAGCTAACATGGGGCCCAGCCCCCTAGTGTTTCTTCTGGGCCCCCTCCCTCCTGGGCTGCCCCCAAACTGACCACCTGCACTGTACTTTCATTTAATTAGCTGGCAGGCCCCCCTGAGGCCCCCTCCCAAATAATTCCCTAGCTTACGGGGCTGAAAGGTCGCAGTTTGGGCTTGCAGTTTGGCCAGCATGAAGCTTTTTGTAGGTTCTACCACATCATACTTTCTTGAGTACATGCAGTGTTTTGATGCACATTTAGATATTTAGAGACTTCATGATGGCTAGATATTTACATGAATAAATAGTGTTCACAAAGCCAAGCAGTAAGCAGTCCAAGGGACAAAGGTTCCTGCCCATCAGGACTGTGGCAAGCGTCAAGTTGCCCAGTTTAGTGAGAGACAGATGGGGTTTTAGTATTATCTTTGCTTCTCCTTCATTTGCAGCATCAGGACTGAACAAGCCACACCAGCTGGAATTCTCCCCTGTAGACTTCTGTTAAAGGCTCTGACAGAGGAAGAAATGCTACATGAAGAATACAGGAAAGGAGACCCTTAACCAGAAATGGAAGGGAAAATTTCTACCCAAGTTGGGGTATTTTTCTTACGTAACCTTTCCTGTTATAAGAACTTACCTCCCTTTTCGCTTCTCAGTTTAGCAACATGTTAAAAATGAAACATTTGTCCAAATTAAAAGTGAAACTAGTACAAATGAGTCACATCAAAGAGGAAATAATTTTTATAACCCCCAGTCCTCCTATCTATCTGTGTGTCTGTGTATACATATATACTCCAAGCTTTCCAGAAAATTCACTACTAATAGATGCAAAGTCACAACATTTCAAAGAACTGGATTGTTTTGATTTCTGTATGAACATGTAGGTTTGAAGAGTTAGCCAAGAGGGAAAGGACTGAATAGTAATGGCAGAGCCAGTTGTGGTACAGTGATTCAAGTCTTAGACTAAGATCTGGGAATCCCAGGTCCAGATCTCTACTCTGCCACGGAAGCTTTGCTGGGTGACTTTAGACCAGTCCCTCTCTTTCTCTCAGCCTAACCTACCTCACAGGGTTGTTGGAAGAGAAAAGGGAGAGAAAATACCTATGTTTTAAGCTGCTTTCGGTCCCCCTTAGGGAGAAAATTGTCTATAAACATCTAAATAAATACTCCGTTTTTAAATCAGAGCTGAGGATATTGACCTAAACTACCCTTCCTGTCTCACTAGATGATTTTTGAATCCATCCCATTACCAGTGATGGCAGGAGCCAACCCTCCTGGGCTGGACTCCGGAACAGATTCCTCAGATGACAACCGGGAGGTGCCATTCTGAAGGAAGACCAGGTGGCTCAGGGAACACCTGACACCAATGGAACCTCTGTAGACCCTGAGTCTGTTCCAGACCCAGAGCTCCTGGATCCCAAGGCCTCAGTCAAAGGACCCACCCCTGAAGACTTGTCTGCAGACAAAGCTGCCAACATGCCAAAATCCAGGGCAGCCAGTCGCCTACCAGGTGGGGCCAGATTTTTGAACTACCAGTCCTCCAAGTTCTCCACCCAGTGAAAGCAACAGAGATGGCAGACCTGGGAGGAGGCAATTCAGAAGCACCGGGCTGGCAGCCTGTGTTCCAGCTACTGAGCCAGATCACTGCCTAAATGCACTTTGCAGGATTGGGTTCCATCAAGCCCTGGCCAGATGAAGCCCAGGAACAGCTTGCCCTCCAGGTTACTTAAGCCTAGCTGGTTCACCCAGTTTGTATGGCTAGCATGCTTCTGTGAGCCTGGACCCAGTTATTGAAGCTGCCTCTGATCTTTGCTATTGGAGCCATAAGAGCAACGATAGGGTGATGTTTTGGCCTGCATGTCCTACTTCTAGGCCTTCCAGGGCATTTGTGATTGCGCTGTACATGTCATTAATTAGAATGGTTTAATGTTACTCTGTGTTAGTGTCATAAGGTCTCATATTCAGTCCTTGGCTATTTCACTTAATGGAGGAAAGAAAACAGGACTGAGAGAAGCCTGTTCTTGCAGCCCTTGGAGCTGTGGTCCCTACTGGACTAGATGCTCTGGTTCTATATAAGAAGCTCCTTCTATTATCACACTACATTTTGCTGTACCCAAATCACTTGATGTAATCCTATGCATGCTTATACAGGAATAATCCAGACTGAACTCAGTAGGATTTACTTCCAAGTAAACATGCACAGGAATGGCCTGCAATGGCACTAATTAGGGATACTGAGGACTAGATTAATGGTACCCTTTGCTTGCATTGTAGAAAAAGAAACACAAAGTGGAAATGGTGTCTTTGAGAGGGTCAGCTTCTATTAGTCAGAATGGACAAGCTTTGGATCTCTCTGTGGAAGGAAAGAAAATTATGACTACCTCAACTGCCTTGCATCTGTATCCTCTTAACCTTTAGAAAACCATTTGCAGAATCATGATGCAGATACTAGTTGAGGAAATTTATTTCCCTTGGGGCTTTTCTCCTGAGGAGAGGGTATGTCACTGTCTTTTACATGTATTAGCCTCAGGCTATTGGGGTATGATAAAGAAAGATTCATTACAAGCTAACAGCAATGTTCCTAGCTTTATTTCCAAGTCTATAATGACAAGCTGGAGTAGGGTTGCCAATTGCCTGGGGTGAATGCCCTGTCCCTTTAATAGCGGTTTAATGGGATGGTGTTTACCAGGTGATCTTAGGGTTCCAGTCCTTGGCTAGCAATCCCCAGGAGCTTTGGGGGAGGCTAGGCATTGCATGGTGTTATTTAATGCCACAAAATTATTTTCAGTCATGGAACCAGAAGTTACATCAAGCATTGCTGTGACACTCTAGGAATATCCCAGTCTATGGTTTTACCACAGAGATATGAGGGATTGCTAGACCAGGACATTGCAGTGTCACCACAGTTGCCTTCTCCCTGCCACATTTTTCTGCTGCTGCACCAGGAGACATGGTCTACCTAGGCTCTGCTTACACACGCAACACATCTGCCACCGGGCCGCATACCATGAAACGCATCAGTCGCCCATTTCTACACATTAAGCCTCTATTAAAAGGGAAAGGACATTTTTCTCCAGACCTGTTGGCAACCTTAGTTGGGGGGTGGGCTGGCTATCCAATTGCTCACTATCTCTCTCTCTGATATTATCTAAGTTCTCAGGGGCTCGAGCAGGATCATTTCTCTCCCTGCCCTTTCTGTTAACTTCATCTCAGCTGTTCTCAACATGCCATCCCTTCTGAAGCATTTTCAGTCCTCATTTGGCTGGTTCGGAGGGGAGGTTTCTCCTCTTTTTCTTAATTTACACAGTCATCTTTTTTCTGCACACCTGGGAAATCTCTGAGTAGAGATGAGTGGTTCCTTCCACTTGTGCAGCTTCTCTATGCAGGCTGCAGAGTGATGGTTCTCACTGGAAGGGCAGCATTGCAGACACACACAGCGGAGTCTGAGGGTGGGGGGGAGGGGGCAATGCTATGTGTAAGTCCCCATGTGACTTTAATGGAGACTAGTCCTAATACACCTAGGCCTGCAAAAATCATCAGCCTTAAAAGCAGCCATTTTGGTTTTCATTTCCAGAGGGACACAACTTTCCTACTTCCAGCACAGATAAGGTGCTTTCTGCAGAAACGAAACTGGAAATTCTCAAGGTGATAACAAATCAAGATCTGTTTTCCCATTATAAAACTTTGTTATTTTATCTTTGGCGATAAAATTTGGCTGTCAACCTCTGATAAATTGATTCAAAAGTTATATAAACTTTTGTTATATGATGTCATGCAGGAGGAAATAATCAAGCCATCAATGATAACATGGATGCAGGATATAGAACATAGTCTGGATATAGATGTCTGGTCAAAAATATGGAAGGCTGTCAAACTTTTAAGATCAACATCTTATAAAGAAAATATTTTTAAAATGTTCTACAGGTGGCACTGGTCACCAGATAAAATGGCTAAATGCTATAAGAGGTGTCAGGAAACTGTTGGAAATGTAAAAATAACGTGGGTACCTTTTTCCATATGTGGTGGCGGTGTGAAAAGATCTATAAATTTTGGAAGGGTATTAAACAGTTAATAACAGAGATTATGGGCATTGAATTGCAGCTAGTACCAGAAATCTATTTACTTAATATAATACCAGATGGATATAGGCATGATGAACTATGTATTTTGTCATATATCCTTACTGCAGCCAGGATATTGGTTGCCAAGTGTTGGAAATCTGAAAACCTACCTGCTAGAGAGGAGTTGATTATAAAAATCTGTGATGTGGCAGAAATGGACAAGTTGAACATGATTCTTTCAGGTAAAGAGGATAAGGCTTTTCAAAAAAGATGGTTTAGAGTTAATAAATGGTTGGGGGGAAATGCGGAACTCCATAAATATATTTCATATACAAAATATTGTTACTTTTCTATTTGGTTTTTATTTTTATGCTTACTTTCTTTTTGTGGTTTTTTAATGAAAATTATAAATATTGTTATCTTTTTTGTGTGTGTAATGGAAAATCATAAATAAATTTGTAAAAAAAAAAACCAAATCAAAAGAGGTCCCACACCGGGCTTAAAGCAAACAAAAGCAGTGAGTGGCTCACTGTAGCAAACAATGACTGGTTCTGTATGTATGTTTTGTATACAGATCGCCTTGAACCAAACTTGGGAAATGTGTGGTGTTCAAAATGATCACTTCAGGTGCAGACTTTTGAGCTGCCTTATACTGAATCAGACCAATGGTCCATCAAAGTCCGTATTGTCTACTCAGACTGGCAGTGGCTCTCCAGGGTCTCAGGCTGAGATCTTTCACCTGGTCCTTTTACCTGGAGATGCCAGGGATTGAACCTGAGACCTTCTGCATGCTAAGCAGATGCTCTGTCAGTGAGCCACAGCCCCATCTAGCCCCATTTCTGAGGTTACTGATTGTAGGCTATGTGGGCTATTGCTGCTGATCTCTGCCCAGTCTTCATGGCAAACTGAAGGAGTTGCAGGGCCCCAATCACTTGTCTATATAAAGCACTTTATTGATTGGGATCTTTTCTCCTGTGAATGCAATGAATACTGTTCTCTAGTGTTGCTTTTCCCAGTTTAAATACCCTCCCCTCCACACACACACTCTCTCTCCACATGGGAGTCAGGGAAGGAAATACTCCTCACTTGTCCATTCCATAATACCCTGTAGTTAGGCTCCAATCCTTGCTCCTTGGGAGGAAAGCGATGGTGAACCTAAACAGCATGATAAAAAGTAGAGACATCACCCTGCCAACAAAAGTCCGCATGGTCAAAGCAATGGTATTCCCAGTAGTCATGTATGGCTGCGAGAGTTGGACTATAAGGAAGGCCGAGCGCCGAAGAATAGATTATTTTGAACTATGGTGCTGGAGAAGACTCTTGAGAGTCCCTTGGACTGCAAGAAGAACAAATCAGTCAATCCTCAAAGAAATCAACCCTGACTGTTCCCTGGAAGGCCAGATAATGAAACTGAAGCTCAACTACTTTGGCCACCAAATGAGAAGGGAGCACTCACTGGAGAAGACCCTGATGCTGGGAAAGATTGAAGGTCAAAGAAGACGGGGACGGCAAAGGATGAGATGGTTAGATAGTGTCATCGATGCAACGAACATGAAGTTGAGCAAACTTCAGAGGATGGCGGAAGACCGGAAGGCCTGGCGGGAGCTGGTCCATGGGGTCGCGTCGGACTCGATTGTGCGACTAAACAACAACAACAAGGCTCCAATGTAATCCACTACTTTCATTATTGCCCACCTAGCAGCACAGAACAATTGCCCAGGTAAAGCTAAACATTCTTGTTGATTACATCTCTGTGGCGGTCTCTTGCCAGCCCAAGGAGGAGGCATAGTCTGTCACCTCCCAAACAGGCTCTGCTGCCCACCTGTCTGCAGCTTTATGGGAGAAATGGCAGGTGGACTTTAGACAGAATATATGTATTTCTGAAGTGGTATAAACAGCACAGAAAAGTTGAAATTTAATTGGAAAGTGTGGGCGAGTATGTGCGCGTGTGAGAAGCTTAGCAATGCGAAGGGGCCACTCATCGAAATGCCAGGACTGAGTAGCCACTGCTGCTGCCCTTAAAGGGAAGCCCGTCTTGCCTCCTCTTCCCCCCCCTCCCTCACCGCTGCTGCCATCATCATCATCACACTTCCTCTCCTTCATTAGTAAGTCGACGGAAACAAGTGATGGCCGGGTGAGTGTGAGGAGGGCTTTCTGATGACTGGAGAATTTTTGAGGCGTTCTTCAACTTCCTCTGCTCCAAGAAGTCTGACTAACCCTTTACGGAGCGTCGCCTCTCTGCTCCGTCCCTCTTCCTGGGGGAGGGAATCTCCCCTGCCTCTAGCCGAGCGGGCGTGACCCAGAAGAGTGGGGCGGGTCTTTTCGGGACCGTTCCTCTGACGTCGACCGCCTTATATGGACACGGCGGCGCGGCTCCGGCGTTTCATTCAGATAAATTGCCTCTTCTTGTAAACGGAATCCCCTGGCTGAGTCCGTCCGGGGAGGGAAATGCGAAGGCTGGGAGGGGCGCCGGGCGATCGGAGCCAGGAGGGGGCCTGAAGGAAACGGTCTGGCGGTCCCTCTCCGGATCTCTCTTGCTTGCTTGCCCAATAAAAGGTCTCCCGCCCGCCCCGGCCCCGCTCGGTGGACTACCAGACCCGGAGCGCAGTCTGAGAGCAGCCGCCTGACCGAGGCGAGTCCTGGTCCTGCGCCGGCCCCGAAGCCGCGATGAAGGTAACCTCGCTGGACGCCCGTCAGCTGAAGCCGCTGCTGCGGAAGGAGCCCGCCCGCTGCCTGGTGCTGGATTGCAGACCCTACCTCTCCTACTCGGCCTCCTGCCTCCGCGGCTCGCTCAATGTCAACCTCAACTCGGTCGTGATCCGCCGGGCCCGCGGGCGACCCGTGCCTCTGCACTTCGTGGTGCCCGACGAGACGGCCCGAGGGCGGCTGCTCCTGCCGCCGGCGTGCCCGGGCGAGAGGGAAGGGGACGGGGGGCCCTCTCTGCGGCTGACGGCGGTGATCGTCCTCGACCAGAGCACGCGGCACTGGCGGAAACTCAAGAAAGACAGCACGGCTCAGATCGTCCTCAACACGCTGCTGGCCAGCCTGCCCGAGCCCGGCGCCCGCGTCTGCTTCCTGAAAGGTGAGCGGCAGCCGCAGCCCGCGAACAAAAGGGAGGGCGAAGGAGAGGCCGGGGCTTGGGGCAGGGTCGAGGCGTCTGGGGTCAGGGCGGCGGGGATTGGGGCGGCTTCTCCTGGGGCAGACGGGCTGAAAAGTTACCCCTCTAAAAATCCCATGCTGACCGGCGTCGCTGCCTTAGACGGCCAGCACTCGGGAAGAGAGGAACTGCGGGGCGAAGGGGAACTCGTCGCCCCCGACTTTTGCTGTTTTCTTCTATCTTTCTTTTTACCGTGGTCGTATGTCCGGACTTCGAAGGGTGCCTTCCCGACCGACTCTGCTTTCAGAAGGGCCCCCTCTCTAGAGGCCACACATCCTTGCCTGGAATCGCTCAGGGTCCCCCTGCTAGAAACCTGGAGGTCCCCCTCGAGGGCTGAAACTTCGTCCCCATGTAGGGGTCACTTGGATATAGGTGGGCTAGGCAGGAAAGCTTGCAGAGAGGTCTGATCGACGGGCTTTGGCAGGCGAGTGGCTTCCTCGAGCGAAAAATACCTTGCCAGGGCAGACACTAGCGGGGAGGGCATTGCTACGGCTATAAACAATGGATAAATTGATTGGATTTAGGCCGTCCCCTTCCCCAAAATACTCTCTTTCACCCACTGTCTAGGCAGGAGTGGTGGAAATCTGGTGACTACAGGGAAAAGCTTCCATCTGGAAGAAGCATACCTTAATTCTGAGTACTCACCTTAGCAATTGATACCCATTTTAAGTTCCTAGTGGGGCCAAAGAAGTCAGATGGCTGATCAGGTTAATTGTTCACCGATGGTTAATCGAAAACTGAGCTTTTGACTTGTCAGAACATCACAGTTGCCTAAATACCACGCGGATATGTAAAATGGATTTAGCAGGGGGATAACTCAGCAGTGCCCTCCAAAGGGCAGTTTGTCCATTAATTCTGAAATGAAATATGCAGCTCTATAGGTCTGCCTGGATAAATTCTGAGACTGCTGGATGCCTAACAAGTGACCAGTTGCTTTCTGGTGTGAAAAAAGCACAGTTACCAGTGTTTCCTCTAAGCTGAGTTGGTGTGAACTAGCTCAGTTTTTCTAGCCTCCGGCTCACAGGTTTTTGTCTTAGGAAGGATGGCTCCTGAGTAAATTAATTTATGCAGTAGCCAGATCACTTGCTCACAACTTTAATGCCGGTAGCTCACAAAGTAGGATTTTTGCTCACAAGACTCCACAGCTTAGAGGGACCATTGCCTGTTACTAGGGCTAATTTAAGGCACTGTTGGTCCTAGTCTTCTACTGTGCTTCCCCTTCCCTAATGGACTACGGTGGTGCTGGCACCTTTTTTGTCTCCTTCTATGTACTTTGAAAAATCTGAGTCTTCCTTTGAGCACAAAACATCTGCGGAGATCAATTCAAATGCACTCTGCTCTCTTTGCATACTTCACAGTTTATCAAATGTTTTATAGCACTGATCAATTTGAGGTGTTGGGTACCGGAGACTTGTGGCCAGTGCCTATAGACTTATGTGGGGTGAGTGAGGATATCAGTAAAATCTGGCATTCTTTAAGCAGCCAGTCTTGTAAGAATTTTTTCATTCCTGATTCCAAATTCACAGAGGAAATGCCCTGTACGAAATCAATTTCTCATCTTGGATTGACATCTGACCCTGGGAAATACTGGGCAACTAATTTTAGCTAATTATTCGGTCAAAACCCTTTTCCAATGTATCCCTCTGAACTATATAGCGCTAGATGCAGTTTATTTTAGGCCATCCTGGGAAGCAGATAGCAATCTCGCGTGGTTTTTAAAGTGCTTTTAAAGAACCCAGCAAAAATGCCACACAGTGCAGTGTCATAGGAGAATATGCTGATTGCGCCCGAGCCGGAATGTGTCCCAGTGTCACATAGTGTTAGATAGAGTGCTATGTTATTGCCCAGGGCTGTATTTTTCTTCTTGAAATAAGATGTATTGGTAGACATATTTCAGTATCAAGCATTCTTGAGACTCAGCTAGGTTTTTAGTCTGGGCTGACTGGTTTTCACTAAAAGTAACAGAAGATTCCTAGGGTTTCTCCCGAGGGTTTTATCTGTACAGCATGACGTGAAAGAGAGAATTCACTGCTGAATGGAATGAAGCAGCTAAGTGGGGTTGGGCTTCGGCAGTTGCAGTGAGATAAAGGCATGAGTCAGACTCAGAACTCGTCACCTACCACAGACGTAGTCCAGCTCTTCAGGGAATTGCTTTTTCTGCTCAGTGACATAATCCTTGTCAGGTTCCCCCCCCCCCCCCCCCAAATTTTGAAAGCTTCCCTCATGTCTTAGTTCAGTGTCTCTGATCTTATACATGTGCAGATGCTGCAGGTTTATCCTGTTTTTACAGGAAAACCTATAGGTTGCATTCAGTGTTCCACTAAGCTGAATTAGTGTGAGCTAGCTCACAGTTTTTTAGCCTCCAGCTCACACATTTTTGTCTTAACTCAGGAAGGATGACTCCAGAGCAAACTCATTTATGCAGTAGCCAAATTGCTCACTCACAACTTTAATGCCAGTAGCTCACAATGTAGAATTTTTGCTCACTAGACTCCACAGCTTAGAGGGAGCATTGGTTGCATTATCCCCTGATGTGGGAATGAGGTACCCAGACTTAATGGAGCCACGTCTAGGTTGTGTTCTTTTAAAAACCATAACCATATATTTCTGACAAAGTCATCCTTGCCCAAAGGTGCCTGTACAAAGGAGCGATGACACCATTTCTCCTAAATGTGTACGTGGGTTATAATTCCCTTTCTAACACTCTGAAATCAGTTTTCTCCATGGGGGGGGGGGAGAGAGAGAAGATGATGGGCCTCAATATTGTTTGTTGAGAGCTGTCTAGTTCTTCTGCGATCTACCCAGAATGTTAAGAATTCATAGCGAGAATGAAGCTTGTTTCTCTAACAAGATGAATAACGCAGCATTGAGCAGCAAAGGAGTTTAGAGGGAGAACAAGCCTGGGAGCAACCTGGAAAACTTGGTGAAAAGGTGACTCATTTTAAGAACTGCCTGCAAATCTCCTGATTCTCAGTGGCTTCTGGCTCCCATGCACCTGTTTTGCACAAGTGCCATCCATCCAAGAGAAATGAGTGGAATACAGAGACTGTGTTTTCCCGTGGGCTGGCTTCCTTGTTTGGTCATCTGTGAAAACATGGGCATATAAATGGAGAGAACAGTTAAATAATACATAAAAGTTCTATTGACAAAGTGCCAGAAGATCAACAAAGGGGATTTGGAACGCAGTGCGGGACTGTTCCACGGCAAGTGGGAAGCCTGAGGGTGTAGACTTTCCAATTTCCGGGGGGGGGGGGCGGGGGCGGGGCCTGGGCCAGAGGCATTGCTTTGGTAGGAGCAAGGGTGGCTCCCGGGGGAGGCTGAGCACCTTCCTGAAAATTTCGGTGGGGGCTGAAGCCCCGCCGCCCCAACGAAGATTTCGCCTATTTGGTGTACCAGGAATTTTAGAGCCCATTTAGCTAACCGAATCATTCTGAAATAAGCTCTCTCATGCAGGGAGTAACCCGGCCCTCCCTCACCTTGCCTTGTGTCAGTGTCTACTGTGTGGTAAAATGATTGTATGGTCTCAGTGCTCTTTAAAATTTTGTGCTTTTGTGGTCTTTTTAGTTATATTTACATGGTAGTTGGTGAAGGGTGGGCTGGGATATTTAAAATGTGAAAACCTAAAGGTTTCACTATGGATAGATAGAATCTCATTTATACAATATCATTGCTGAAACCTACTGATGTGTAAAATTACTTTTTATTGGCTTTATATTGGCTAATGTTCCCTCACTGTCAGTATCCTTGTAAGAATGTTTTGACATTTCATGGACATAGTAATTAATGAAATCGTCTGTGTTCATGGTCAGAAGCACAAGTGTATTGGTCTGGTTTCCTATATGAATTTCTGACTCCTGCAGGAAGGTCTAAATAGTATAGAAATATGCACAAGATAGCTTGTGTTTTAAAGCACATGCTTATGCAAGGTACACATATTATAGTCTAGTCAACATTGAGCTCTGAGCTCCAAGTTAAGAAGTGGATACATTCATTTTCATTAATTGTTCAATGAACTTGGCAAGTAATCTATTTAATGGTGCAAAACTGCTCATCTGGGGCTTTTTAGATGTATCAGCCAATTATAGGGTTTCATTACATTTTATAGCCCTTAATGGATCCATTTCATTTGCCAGTATGCAAGAGAATGAAAGTTATTAATCAATGTATAACAAAACAACTCCTCTGAATTTGCATTTTCTTAAATGAACATGAAATAGTCTGTATAGAAACACCCAGAAAACAGATGGAAGAATCTACCAGCATTGGTTTTCATCGTTTTAAACAGATTCAACAGATTTCCATTTATAAAGAACTGTGATTGCAGATACCTTTAACAAAGTGACAACAGGACTTCTGTCTCTTCTTTGTCCCTGAATAGTTTCCGTTTTAAGTAAAGCATCTTATGAAATGGCCCTTACAGTGCATTTATTATCCCACAATTATATTTAGTGATCCAGCAATAAGTGACCACCCCCTAACTATCCTAATACTCTATTTTTTCTTTTTCCTTCTTTTCTCCCCTAGGAGGATATGATACCTTTTATTCTCTGTACCCTGAGTTCTGTGTAGATGTGAAGCCTGTGTCCCAAGAGAGAACTGAAACAGAGAGAAGCATCAATAGCCACTATGAGAAGCAGTGCCTCCACCACAAACCAGCATATGATCAGGTGTGTTTAGGGGAAGATATGACTAATCCTACCCACGCTTGGGCTCCTTGGGGGACTCTTTCCGTCATCATCCTGTGCACAACGGACTGGTTCATACTTTTATTCATGTCTGGCATTGTGACAAAAAAAAACACCAGAATGCATGCTTGGGTTGTTACTTATTCCAGCCTGTTCATTTACTTCTGCTGGCATGTTGAACAGGAAAGGGAAATCTAAAGTGCTGTATAAACAAACACCATTAGTGGACTCCCCCCCCCCCCTTTTCAGTCATGCATATATTTCCAGAGGAGTAAAGCTGGGGAGTTATAATTCTAGCTGGTGCACAAGGGTTGGTTAATTGGAGAAACAGCATATGGATGCCCTATAGAGTTAATATCAAAGGTCATAGAATACCAATGGCCTTTGTTTGCAAGCAGGGTGTTATTCCTCTGCTGCTGGGCACTCCCCCATGCACCAAATAACTATAAATACTTGGATATGTGAGCATTCTGAGCATGCATTAGTGCCCATACATACTTTAATATTTCAAGCTTTTGAGGGGGTCTGCTCGCTTACCTTTGTGATGTGGGTTTAGCAGATCATAAGACATGGCCATGAGTGCATTTCAGAAATATGTATAGTTTGAGAAATCACAAATGCAGGATTCAGTATCCCCAAAATCTCAGGCTACTTAAGGTTGTCTAGAGCTACTTATGGTTGATTTAGAAGCATGTGAGGAATAATTGCCCCTTGAAATCCCAGGAGCTAGAGGGGTTGTCCTGACCTCGATATCCCAGACTAGCCCAATCTTGGAAGTGAAGCAGGGACAGCCCTGGCTAGTATTTGGATGTGAGACCACCAGAGAAGTCCAGGGTTGCTGTGCAGAGGCAGGCAATGGCAAATCACCTCTGAACATCTCTTGCCTTGAAAACCCTTATAGGATCGCCATACATCAGCTACAACTTGACAGCAAGGGGGGGGGGGGCTAAGAGACCACAGGGGCAAGGCTATGTCATCCATAACCACCAAGTATAATTTGAATAACTTGTATACTCTTGAATTGCAGCATTCCAAGGTTCTTGGTAAAATGCCACTCTTCACAGTGACAGGTGGAATCTAGTTTATTGTGTCAGTTTTTTTAAAAAAAAAACTTAGCCAGCTCCCTGACCTAAGTGGTATCAGCATCCTGGCTATGTTCTGGAGGATGTCTTTGTCATGCATGCCACCATATCCTAAGATTGTTTACAAGATTGCAGCAATAGAGTGCTTATCAAACTGCTCAGACTAGTTCATGACTTCCTGCACCTATTCTGGAAGCTTTCTAGGCATTGTGTGCTGCTGCTTTATTCTTTCCTCCCACTATGCATACCTGTTTCTGGGGCTTACTCTTCCTCTCCTGATAATGAATGTCTAGTTTTCTTTGAAAGTAAACAAACCTGATTTTAAAAATATATAAAAGGGAAATGCTCTGGACATGTTACTGTGGGATAAAGTGCCAAGAAATACAAAAGTGGTACGTTTGTCTTTTTTCTTTATAAGGTACCTACTTTGGTACCCAAAGACGATATGTTTTTCAGGCCTGGTCACTGACTAGCCAGCACTGAACATTTCCAGAATATGCTTCTCTTTCCTGCTTGAGGTTCCCTCAGACTTCTCCCTCCTCTCACAAGGTGGGAGAACATAACCCTAGTAAGGCACCAGGGGTGGCTGACAGAAAAGCTTGAGAGAGACCTGTGATTCTGATGTGGTTGGGGCAGGGCTGTGGGCCTCCATGTTGCTGCTGCTTTAGGATATGAAGCTGGCTTGAAGTTGGAGGAGGCAGTGTGTAAACAGATGCCATCTGTCACCCTGTGATTTTTAATTAGTCAGGCATGCAAAAAAGGTGTTGTGCTATGTCCAGCTGCACATTTGTCTTCCAAATGGAAACTAAATGTCAATAAGGTACCTTTGTGCACTCTGAAGGTTCTGACTAAACTACCCTGTGCATAAGGACATCACGCAAGGCCTCAAAATCATAAGAGATTTGTTTTTAGCACAATGCTTTTACATTGTCCTCCTTTATATTTCTTGTTTTGTTGCATCTTGTTGAAGAAGGGTAATTGTAAAGGTATTTTGGGATACTGTTGGGAGGGGGGAAGGTGTGAATGGAGTGGATCTGATTCCATCCTGTAGAATGTAAAAGAGAAAAGGAAAGTGCCCCCTCCCTTTGCAAACACTGGCTTGTATCCTGCTGCTCTGCTCAGCAAAGATCAGTCTCCCTTCAACAGACATGGGTCATGGGGTTGCCAACCTCCATGTGGGGCCTGGAGATCTTCCACAATTATAGCTGATCTCCAGCTGACAGAGATCAGTGCCCCTGGCTGTTTTGGAGGATGGACTGTATGGCATTGTACCCTGCTGAGGTCCCTCCTCTTCCCAAATCCCGCCCTCCCCAGGCTCCACCCCCAAAATCTCCAGGTATTTCTCCACCCAAAACCGGCAACCCTACTGTGATTTTCAGCAATATTGTACTTCTGCTTGACTGAGTTTGTGTTGGTCAGTCACAGCTCTGAGCTGGAGCACTGCTCAACTGAAATCTGTATGTTGAGGGGAAAATCTCCATTCTTATAAGTGCTGCTCCACCTGGCCAAGCAGAATCAAAACAGAAGGCGATAAGTAGCAGCTTTAACATCTACAACAGAAACTGCCTTTCTTGTGCAATTCTGGATGGGTGACCATGGTAGCCTGTGGCAGCAAAATAAAACATGAGTCCAGTGGCACTTCAAAGACCAGTTTATTCCAGCATCAGCTTTCATGAGTCATAGCTCACTTCATCAGATGCATGACATGTAAAGCCACAGGATATATATTTCTGTTTCCCCATGCATCTGAAGAAATGAGCTTTGTTTTGCACAAAACTTAAATAGTTAGTCTCTTAAGGTGCCAGTGTAGTCCTATTTCATTTTGTCCCTCTTGCTAGGTACTTCCCATTTGGATTCCCTTACTGATTTAGGAGGGTGTCTGGCTACCAAATTGGCATTCTCCACTTGTTCAGCTGAGGCAATGAAAAGCTGTGATTATGTTTGGTTCCTTACCTTCCAGGGTGGCCCAGTGGAGATCTTACCTTTCCTGTACCTTGGCAGTGCCTACCATGCTTCTAAGTGTGAGTTCCTAGCCAATCTGAACATCACTGCACTCCTGAATGTTTCCAGAAAGAGCTCAGAGCCCTTTACAGATCAATACTGCTATAAATGGATTCCAGTAGAGGATAACCATACAGCAGACATCAGTTCTCACTTTCAGGAAGCTATAGACTTCATTGGTAAGTTCTCTATATTTTGCAAGTCGAAGAATACCCACCTGTCTCTAACTGTGCTACTTCAGAGTATTTGAGCTTAAATAAATAGGATTACTTCAGTATATATATGGCTTGAAGAATAGTTTGTCCTTCTTTGGTGTTGAAACATGCCTGTGTCCCTTCATTCCATGTAGGTTCCACCACAGGCATTGATCAGAGGAGGCCACTGTAACATAGGGTTGCCAATTTCCTGGTGGTGGCTGGAGATCTCCTGGAATTACAGCTGATCTCCAGACTATGTCAATCACTTTATTTGTTTAAAGCATTTGTTTAACTTCTCCTGGATAAAATGTCTGCTTTAGAAGGTGGACTGCTTGCCGTTATACCCTCCCTTCCCTAAACCCCACTCTACCAGGCTTCACCCTCAAATCTCCAGGTATTTCCAAACCCAGAGTTGGCAACCATACTGCAACATGACAACATTCGTACACTGAAGTCACTTGTCTGAATGTCATATGTACTTTGGCCCCTAAAGCTTATGTTGAGGAGCAGTCTACATGGGACCGAACTCCCAAATTTGTTCAATTTGTACATAAAAGGGAGGTGGGTTAAAATGAATATGAAAGAGGGATACTGATTTTCCCCCACCCCAATTCCTTACTTTGCCTTAATACTGAGTTTCCCCCACCCCAATTGCTTACTTTACCTTAGTACAGAAGTTCACAGATTTCAGCATCCCAAGGATTTTCCCCCATTCTGATTTTAGAAAATTCTTGATATTCAAACCTTCTTTCTCCCTCATGGGTACCTATCACATAGCAGGCAGTCCCTTTTGAAAGAATGTGCAGCGAACCGCATATGCCCCATGGAACCTTCTGTCTTCTCATGTCAATGAGACCCTTATCAGCTTACACTTTAAAAGCAAGTTTGAGAAAAATGTTTTTATTGCCTGTATATGGCCTGCTAGGTCAGGTCTCAGAAGGCAGTCGATTCTATCAGGCCACAGCTCGAAAGGCTCAAGATCTGAGCAGCCTCACTCCTTGACTGGCAGCATGTGTACCAGAGGCAGTAAGACATTGCCATATTGGGTAATAACTTCCAGCTGGAGACCAGCTGAACAGGAATCAGAAGGACAAGGAAACGTCTGAAGTGCTGCTCATAGAATAGAAAAGACCAGCATCACATGGAAACCAGTATTTTCCTGAAAACTGCCATTGGGTTAGCTATGTATGCAGAGTGATGTCTGTAACCATATGCTGAAATCCTTTCCATTGGAAAATGGAGTGAAAACCAGTTTGGTTTTGTACTGGAAGTAACTATGGTGACTATGTTAGATAGAGCTTTGTACCTTCTTGATGCCAGTCAGCCAATTAGAGTTCCCGGGGCTGACACATTGGTTCCCAGCAACTGATCATCATGTTTTCTAGCTGGTACGTGGCAGCGATCTAGAAGCTGGGTGATTGCTGGTGGCATGCTCTATGAGCTCTTCTTTGAAAGTGGGTGGGGGGGACTATTCTGCATCTTGTAGACCCCTGTGTGGGGAACATGGACTTGGTCTATTGAGCCAAGCACTTCCCACCCTGGCTGCAGCAGTGCCTAGAGCCATGGGATGAGGGAAGGGAAGGTGTGGGAGGGAAGACTCCTTTGTGGCTAAAATAAAATCATGTGTTCCCTTCCCACAGGTTCCTTTTTGCTTTTAAATACCTCCCTCTCCTTTACATAGGAACAGTTCAGGTACATGAAAGGAAACTGCCGATGTTACATCTAGCAGAACAGAGATGTGTAGTCCACTGGAAAAGTAGAATTCTGTTTTCTAAGTAGTACAATATGTCCCTGTACCCTCATGGTACTGGTTAGATGTTAATTAGATTAGTAGCCTAGAAATTTACTAAAAGGGGCTACCGTGAGACGTGTGTGCAGCCAAGCTGCAGACTCCAAGCTATTTGAAGTAGTGTAACACCTCGTAAATAGGAAATATGGGGTTGTTGCCAAGAATGCCCGGTGCATGTAGGCGGTGGAGGAAAGGGCCGTCAAGTCCCAACTGACTTATGGTGACCCTACAGAGTCTTCAAGGCAAGAGGCAGTCAAAGGTGGTTTTCCACTGCTGGCCTCTGCATCATGACCCTGGTATTCCTTGGAGGTCTCCCATCCAAATGCTACCCAGGGCCAGCCCCCGCTTAGCTTCCAACATCTGATGAGATCAGGCTATCCAGGACTCAGGGCAATATATGTCGAGAGGGCAAGATTGTTGAAAGAAATTATTGTCTACCTGCTTGCGGCAGAAAGACTGTGCTGCGGGACCTATGAATATGAACAGTGCAGCTGCACCGTGCTAATTATTATTTTTGCAACAAGACATTTGTGGGTTCTTTGCTATTTTTAAAAAACTTGAAAGCCTACAGATGGCTCAAGGAGCCTTATTTCATTTTCCCCCCTTTCATTGGTTTGTGTGACCGTTTGTTAGCATGTCAGGCTCTGAGCAGAATACAGCATGTCCTGTCCATCTAAATGATCACATTTCACAGTAAGAAGAAACTTGGGAATGTATTTCTCATGCCTGCCAAAGCAGGACAAATTCTATTTTTAATCCACACATTTTACACAAGGAGCTTTTTTTCAGCATTTTCTTTTAAAACTTATAACAATAATTGAATTGTGAGTAACCTCAGGCCTCCCATTGCGTAAAATGATAGTTCTGCCTAAGCCATTTATAGCCTGATTTAAGTCCAAGTGCCATTTATCAAACGTTATAATTAGAGATTTTAGACTAGTTTATTGTGCACTTTGTGGTGGAAACCCCAGGAACCTGGGACGCAACATCCCTGCTTAACATGCATGCTGAGTGGCTCCCAAAAGAGCCCACAAGGCGGGGACAAAGGCAGCACCTTTCAGGTGCTTAGCCAAGGAGAAAATGAGCACATCTCATCAGATTGGAAGGGAATATGCTGCAAGCCCACACCTTTTGCCACCACTCTGTGTAGCTTGTGAAAAGAACCTAACTGTGTTCTAGTTCTTTTGTGGTATTGTGATGTGGTAGTAGTTCTCTTATTACACATCTGCTACTATTCAGCTAGATGTGGGTGAAGAAAACCTCTTACCTTTATTGAAACTAATTAGTCTACTACACAGCCCCAAAGATTTGGTATTTGTTTAAATGTGGGACGCACTGTGTCACGTTTGGTGGATGTCATGAAGTTTTATTCTTCAGCATTCTGACTAACTCAATTTATGAAACTCTTTTGTGAAATGGGTTTTGAAATGAGATTTGAGAAATTATTTGCATACTCATAAGGGTCTTTTCACTTGCCTACCGGATGCTCTGCCAACTTATACATGTTACCATGACATTTTTAAACTTGGCTTCATATCTGTGAAAGCCAGAATTGAGGGGGGAAATACAAAACTTGATATATCCTACATGAAGTACCTTGTCTATTACTCATTCTAAAAGTATCAAAATGCAAATAGTTTTTCAGTTCTGTTTGAAATACTCTCAGTGGCATCTGTGTGTAATGAAAATTGATCTCTTGAACCTTTTATTTCTTCTTAGACTGCATCAGACGGGCCGGGGGCAAAATCTTGGTGCACTGCGAAGCTGGAATTTCTCGCTCTCCCACGATCTGCATGGCTTATCTCATGAAAATGAGAAAGTTCCGTCTGGAGGAGGCTTTTGATTACATCAAACAACGTAGGAGTCTGATCTCACCAAACTTTGGTTTCATGGGCCAGCTGCTGCAGTATGAGTCAGAAATACTGTCTTCAACACCCAGCCCTCCTGTCGCCTCTTGCAAAAGGGATGCTGTGTCTTTCTTTACTGAAGAACTCTCCTTGAGTAAAAGTTTTGAAGGCTCCTGTTACACTTTTCCTACCTCAGTTTTGAATTCTGTACCAATTCACTCACCCGTCCATCAGCTAAAACTTAATCCTATTGCTGCAACTTCATCTTGCTGGACTCTTCTGGGAGCCAGGGACAATACAGTCCAGTGAACCCAGCAGAGATGACCAGACATTTCATCAACATGCAATACAGACGATCTCATGGATTTCATCCCAGATGAGATGTTTTTGATTTGAAGGGCCATCTCCTGCAGGAAGGAAAAGTATGGCCTTATACTGAGATGCAGTCAAAGTTTGAACCTGCTTGGGCTCAATGTGTAGTTTCAAGGCCTTACCTTGTACTGAGCCAAGCTACTTATGCTCAAATTGACCTAGAAACTGAACTGGAAAACATTCTTCCTTTTCTCAAAAGTAAGTGTCCTTCCTTTTGGAGGAGAAATGTGTTTATGGACACTAGCTAGGTCAAGCTTTCAAAAGACTATGTTTTAAAAAGGAAATACGTGCATCTTTAAGGATGTTCTTAAATAACTTCTGGGATCTGTGTGCATCCACTACTGTACTTCCAGACCATGCTGGAGCAAAGAGAGCTACACACAAAATCAGGCCTGGCCAATTGCTTCTCAGTTCCTGCTGCCTCCTCTTAATTACAGCTTTGTTTTAAAGTGTAAGCAATAAACAGCTGTGTCAGGAAAGTGGAGCTGTAATGAAAAGCACAATTTATGAAAGAAGCAAACCTTGACATTTTAGTGGTGGCAGAAACTTGAATGTTTGCCTTTTCCTGTTTTTATTCCTACACTGCAGGTTACAAGAGGATCAGAAAACATAGGAAGCAAACTTTCCTCTTCCCACACCCATGGGTTCTCCACTGTTTATTACTGTACAACTGGGGTCTATGTCAGAGTTACATTCTTCCCTAGAAGCTTTGTGAGGGGGGGGGGGTTGTAATTTTCTAGGCTATGTAATTTAGGTAGATTTGAGAAGAGCAACTTCTAGATACCCCAAGGCTGCTCAAAACCTGATAGGAGAGCTGCCTTCTGTATCATCCAGGTGAATCCAGCTAGGAATTAAGGCCCCGTATTTGATAGGACACATAGGTCCCATCAAAACTCAGTGGGTTCTTCAAATACATACCTGCTATATTATATTAGAAACTCTGGCACTCTATGACCTGGTCTAAATGATGTACTTATCAAATTTCTGATTGCAGATGCAATGCCTGGTGTTAGTACTTACTAAGAGTGTTGATTATTGGCAAAAATAATATGCACTGCATGGTGTGAAGGTTTTTTTTAAAAAGTTTTTCTATTGTGATGGGCTCCCCGTCCTTCCCTAAGTTGGAGCTCTGGAGGTTCCGTATCCCATGAGACATTGATAACTTTCTAAAGGAAGCTGTAGAGGCCATCATTTGCTCCAGGCCGCAGTTTGGCTCAGGATGTGGAACATTAGGGTTGCCTGTCCCCAGGTCCTGGCAGGGGTTCCCCTGGTTTTTAAGGGCTTCTGCCTGCCACTGGCCAATTGGCTGGCAGGGGAAACCCCACCCCCCAAACAGCCACATCCCCTGGTGACATCCCCAACATGATGATATCCCCTGGAAGTGATCTCATCATGTTGGCGAACTCACAAGAGGCCCTCTGGTTTCAGGGCAAAACTCTATGGTAAATTTGCTCTCAAACCAGAACGTTGCCATGCTGACATGATGACATCACTTCTGGGTGATGTCATCACATTGGGGACAGTGCGCAACATCCCTGTCTTCTCCAGTAATGCCCCCCCAATCCCTCTGCTGGTGACAAGGTAGGACCTGGCAACCCTAGGCAACATGTCTTTTCAGCCTTGTCTCTAAATGGCCTCAGTGCAACTGTTTGGATGAAGAAGAGTATGACCCTGCACACACAGTTCAAGTGATAGCTGACCCAAGAATAGCCAAACTTTAAGCATAGGTGAACTACTGCTTAATTGTTCATGGCAGGCAGTGTGGGAAATGGTCAAATAGAGGTCAGCAGTCCAAACGTGTATATTCTTCCTCTGACTACCTGAGTCCAGTGACCAAAGCACAGCTCATCATAACTCAGGTGCAGTTCAGTCACATCAGTCACTGGGTCATGTGCAGAAATAAGTAGAGAGGACTGCACAGAATATACACAGCCAATAGCTGCAGCCTGTTCCAGACTCAGACCTCTGGTCTATACTTGGGGCAGAGCTGCTTTGGCCTTCAAATAACATACTTTAATTTAGAACAAGTGTAAAATGAAATAACCAGTTTCTCCCAACTATCAAATAGAAATTAGTTATGATTGTAAAGGATTGTTTTAGAACACTCTTATCTAAATTGTGTCCTGCCCAATGTTCCCTCTAAGCTGTGGAGTCTTGTGAGCAAAAATTCTTCTTTGTGAGCTACTGGTATTAAAGTTGTGAGCGAGTGATTTGGATACTGCATACATTAGCTTGCTCTGGAGCCATCCTCCCTGAGCTAAAACAAAAATCTGTGAGCTAGCTCACACTAACTCAGCTTAGAGTGAACACTGGTCCTGTCTATTGCAATTTGAATTACTAGCTGTTAAACAATAAATGGACAAGGGGAGCTTTGGCAGATTCAGTGGCCCTAGCGAAGTGTTATCAATCTGCACATTGTGTAGTCTTGCTGTATGTTGTGTGTGGCTTGCTATTCCGTGTATAGGTCTGTTCCATATCACATTTCCTGGGATGGAATAATTTCACTTATCTAATAGGCTCCTTTTTGTAGGGGCTCTATGTGTCCAGCTTGTGTGTCTGCAAGGAGTTCAGACTGTGTGTGTCTGTCATATTTTTAATATGGGAAATGGCAATAATTGCCTGAAACTTGTGAATGTGAACAAACTTTTTTAAAAATAAAATTTAAAAATAAAACATTTTATTCCAATGATTATTTGCAGCAAGTCATGTGATATGTGAAAACATCACCACCACAGTCAAGGATACATAATTCTTAAGAACTGATTCTGCACTAACAGTTCAATGTGAAATTGCTACAATTCATTTTTAAGGAGTGTCCATATAACAAATTTGTTGCATTTTGTCAGGGTCCTTAGTCAGGTCACACCACACAGGGCTTCATAAGAAGATAACTGTTTATTGATGAGTCCAGTACTAAAGAACTGTACAGCTTGTGTCAGGAATAGCCATCAGTACTACGTCCTCTGACTTATACTAAAATCAAACATCCCCCCATGTAAGCATGAGCCAATGGATAAATCTCGCACGTGTGGGCAAAGCAAAAAAGCCGTTAACTTTCCCAGCCAAGTAAACTGCAACTGGAGCCTCTACAAGGTCAAGCATAAGATAGCAAACAGTTGGCGAGCCAGAGAGAGCTGAGAAAGAAAAAGGAGGGCACCCCTCCACATTCCAGAACTATGACAGGGCTACCTGATATCCTGCCCCTCCCAACCCCCCCCCCCAGGTTTCTCCGGAAAGTGGCAGTGGAAGCGTTTAATAAAGCGGCGGGGGGGGGGACATGTTCCTTCACCACCCATTCTCAGTGTTGAGGACCAAAGTCCACCCATTCAATCAAATAAAACAGCTTGTTGCGTTGCAGCTTAGAGTCCAAGATATCAGCAACTTCATAATGCGGTTCACCTTGCACCATAAGGGGAGGGGGAGGGGGGTTGAAGGCCCTTAATGTTCTTGGTGGACACATAGACTGAGCCCTCAGGTTGGACGTCCCAGCTGTCAGAGCACTTCTTGTCCACCTGAATCTTGTAAGCCTGCTTGGCTTCGTCCAAGGTTTTACATAACACCGGCCAGGCATCCTTGAGGCGTTTACACTAGTCTCCCACCTCCCCCTCCGGCAAAGCAACCTCTGAGAGTAATGGGAGAGGTGGAGCCTTGTAACCAATGAAGGGGGACACCCCCGTGGAAGAATGACAGGCATTGTTATAACAAAACTTGGCTAGGGGGAGAAGCCCCTCCCAATCGTCCTGTTGGAAGTTTGTAAAACACCTATTGTTTGAGTGTTTGTTTGACACGTTCCATTTTCTGGTCCGTTTCGGGGTGATAGGCACTTCTCAAGCCCCGTTCCACCCCCAGAAGTCTCATCAGTTCCCCCCAAAACTTGGAAACAAATTGCACCCCCCCCATCAGAGATTATCTTCTGTTGCAAAGTGTGTAACCGGAAGACATGTTGAAGGAACACCTTAGCCAGAAGGCGAGCTGTCAGAAGCAACTTAAATGGAATATAATGAGCTTGTTTGGAAAACAAGTCCACCAGCGCCCAAAAAACCATTTTACCCCTGCTGGGGGGCAAATCCGTGATGAAATCCATGGAGATAACCTCCCACGGCCTACTGGGTGTGGGAAGGGGTTGCAAGAGACCTGTTGGCTTCCCTGGGCATGTTCTGCACATAATGCAGGTCTGACACGATTTCATAAAGAGGGAAAGATCCTTCCTCATTCCAGGCCACCAAAATTGATGCTGTAACAAATGCAATGATTTGACGAACCCCATATATCCCGCCAGTTTAGTTCCATGTACTGTGGCCATTATTTCGCCGCTCAGCACCGAAGGCACGAAGTTTGTGGCCGCAGTACCAACAGCCATTAGCCCTTTCCTCTACTTCCCCCTCTTTCGCCAATTCGAGGCAATCAGCATCAGAAAGGGCGGAAGCGAATTTACTCTCCCAACAGTTCTCGGACTCCGGGGGGGGGTTGCCTGGCTGCATGTCATCACTGCCCCTCCCAACTGTGAGGGCGTGGACATAGATTTGAGCACACCCTCCCTATGACTGTCATGCTGTGGGAGGCGGGATAATGCATCGGCCAGGGAGTTAGATTTCCCCAGGAAATGGTGCAGGGTGAAATTAAACTTGGAGAAGAAATCCACCCATCGGAGCTGTTTAGCATTCAAATTGCGGGGCGTGCGCATCACTTCCAGATTTTTATGATTAGTCCACACCTCAAAGGGCACCCTGGTCCCCTCCAACCAGTGCCTCCAGGTAGAAAGTGCTAATTTGATAGCTCCCGCATCCTTGTCCCAAACCAACCAATTACGTTCAGTGTCATTAAACTTCTGGGAGACATATGCAAGGGGATGAAGTCTCCCATCTCCCCCCTCTTGGAAGATGGTGCTGCCCATCGCAACATCCGAGGCGTCTACTTGCACAATGAACTTGTGCTTTCCGGGCCCTTCCCCTTAGTTCTTAATAAATCCATGAGCGGTAAGCTCACCTGGGCGAAGTTCGCAAGGAAGGACCCATACCCGTAGAAATGGGTGAACCTGAGGAATCCTTGGAGTTGCCTCTGGGTTTGAGGAGGTTCCCACCCCACCACATCCCGAACCTTGGCCGTATCTATCTCCAAACCCGTGGGGGAAATGTGGTATCCCAGGAAGTCTATCTCAGTACAATGGAAGTCACACTTTGACAGCTTGGCAAATAGTTTGTGCTTGTGTAATGTGTGCAGGACCTCCCGCACCAACTTAATGTGAGAAGGTTTACCAGGGGAGTAAATCAAGATATCATCAAGGTAAACAATGACCCCTTTGAACAAATACTTGTGTAACACTTTATTGATAAGGTTCATGAAGACCCCTGGAGCTCCTTGAAGGCCAAATGGAATCACTAGATACTCGAACTGCCCCAACGGGGTATTAAACACCATCTTATACTCATCCCCTTCCTTTATGTGGACCCAGAAATAGGCATCCCTGAGGTCGAGCTTCGAGAAGATTTTCCCCTTAGCCGCTTCGGCTAGGAGGTCCTTCATGAGGGGCATGGGGTATGCATTAGTGGTAGACACGGCATTCAATCCCCTATAGTCCGTGCATAACCTCAGCCCACCATCCTTTTCCCCCCAGAACAATACAGGTGCAGCAAAAGGGGAGGACGCCTGGCAAATAAACCCTCGGGCCAAGTTTTTCTCAATAAATTTGCACAGTTCCTCCTTTTCCCATGGACTCATGGTGTACAGTTTCCCTTCAGGCAACTTCTGGCCCGGAATTAACTCGATAGCACAATCTGAGTGTCTGTGAGGGGGCAATTCGTCCGCCTCCTCTTCTTTAAACACCCATGCCAGGTCCCAGTATTCCGGGGGAATGGAACTCAGCTCTTCCTCAGCAAGGCAAGCCCTCACCGGTTTGTCGGGAGGGCCCCCCCCACAATTCCTCCCATACATGCGTGTGGCATTTAGGTGAAATAAACTTAACTACCCCCTCTTCCCACAGAATATAGGGGTCGCGGTCATGAAGCTATGGGCTGCCCAGCACTAGGGAAGTGGGTGGCGGACGTGATGACAAAGGGCCGGTGCTCTCAATGCGCTCCCACTCCCATCCGTAAAGGCACAGTCTCATACTTACAAGGGTCTTTCATAGCCGACCCATCTATTTGGGTGAACGCAATGGGATCCAGGAGTTGGACAACTTTTGCCTCCAACCCTGTAACTAGTGAGGGGTTGATTAAGTCTCGACTGCACCCCGAGTCTATCAGAGCCCATACCCATACATGGGTACCCAACTCCGGATTCAGAACAGTCACAGTAACAAAAAAGAGGGAGGGGTATCCACTCACTGTTTTAGGCACCTTGGGGTTCAGGCTCACTGCAGGTCCTGCCCTTTTCCTGCCAGCTGATCCTCTTCTTCACTGGATGAATCTGGATCCTCCTCCAGGACACTTGCTTGTAGCGCTCGTTGGGTCTTGGGGTGAGTTGCTGGTTTCTTCGTTGAGGTGTCAGCCCATTTCTTCTCCGGCCCCTTCCACGCGGCTCCCTGGGTTCCCAATCCTGGGCAGGTCGTGGTGAAGTGGCCGGCTTCACCACATTTCAGGCAAAGCCATTGTTTCATCCACTTTTCCTGCATCCCCTCCTTTTGCTTCAGAGGGGTCTTGGGCTTCGGGGACGTCAGGACAGTCTTACCCACGGTTGCAGCATTGTCGATCTTGATGGTTCTCAAGCGGCTCTCAGCATCTGCCGCTTCGCGCATCCAGGCATTCAGTGACACAGGGTGAACACTGCGAAGGACCGTCTCCCTGATCTCAGGGTGCAGATCCACGTGGTATTGCTCGGCCATTACTACATCGGGCCAACCTTGGATCTTCGCCGCCTGGCACTTGAACTCCTCTGTATACTCCCGCACCAACTGCTTTCCTTGCTTGAAGGTGCGTAAGTAAGCCTGAGCGTGCTCACCAGCATTCGGATCCTCATACTGAGCTCAGAGAGCCCACACAAATGCATCTACTGACTGGAGGTCCGGGCCGTCAGCATTGTGCAGATTCACGTATCAATCGGCTGCCTCGTCCCTCAGCCGGGATGCAATATAGTCAACCCGGCGTTCATCTTTCTCATTTTCCACCCCCCCTGACCTGATTTGGATAGTTGAAATGTAGTTGAAATAACTTTGCTGTGTGGACAGGATAATGCTTTTGAGGCTTCCCTGCAATATGGTCCCTGTAAAATTTAGATCCTTCCTGATTATTTCTTGTTCTTTCCCTGCAGCTGGCTGGTTCTGTCTGAGCATTAACGAATCAGTTGTTACAGCATCAGCACTGATTCCACAGTGGGAAGAGGTTTTGCAATTTTAGTTAGCCAAACCATTGGTCTTTTAAAAAATTGAAGTTTTTTTTAAAGCTATCGAAGTTTTTTTAAAAAATGAGCAGTGACTTTGGCTAGTTAGAAAGTGCAAAACAGACACATTGTGCCTCCCCTGAGGACACAATAAATTATAAGTATACATTTATGAGTGCAAGGAGAGAAAAGGAAGTAAAAATAAAAATGACCATAATGAAAAATTGCAGAGAAAATTGTGGGTTTTATTCTATTGTGCCCACCATGAGCATGTTTTTTTTATGGAGAAGCCAACACTATTTCCTTGGAATTCATACTTCAATTCTGTTTCCAGAGAATGTTGAAGAGATCCTTAATGGCTGTAGTGGGGAAACCAGTGAGAGAGAACTTGCTGATCACAAGATCTGAAAGCAAAGTAACCCTTCCTGTGGGTGCAGCTATGTCTATGTATGGGAATGTGGTGGATGGGCTACTCTTGCACACATAAGAAATCGTTGTAACATTTTTACCCAACAAAAACAAAATGTTATATACTCTGGGGGCATGCTTACCATTAGAAACTAATTGCAAACCAGTTTATATTTGAAGATCCATCCAAAGAACCTTGAGGACTGTAGTTCTTTAAAGGGAAGAATGTTCTGTAACTCAATTCCTAGTGACCTCAAAAACTATTACTGCCAGCTTTCTAAATTATGATGGGCTATATGATTAAAGCTGTAATCAGCCATATTGGCCCACGATGATAAATCAGGTTTCAGCACAGTTTCTATTTGTAGTATAGTTGTGTCCTTGCTTTACATGTGTTCTTGTATTTAAATATATTGCATCTTTTGAAGTAAGTCTCTGCCTTCCTCTGTGTGTTTGCCAGGGGTCCCCCATTTTGGGGGGTGTTCTACCTTCCCCCAGCACCCACAGCCACCCATCTCTCTTCCTTTAAGTGTGTGGAACCCGTGTTTCCTCCTAAGCTGGATCTCCGCAAGCTTGCAGGGAAATGTCAGCTTCGTGGTCTTAAAAGGGAAACACGGCTGCTCTTAAAGGGGAAACGCCGGCTCCTGCATTTAAAAGGGAAATGCCGGCTCCTTTAAGTGCAGGAAATTGCCGTTTCTGGAGATCCGGCGCACGGGGGGTGGGGCGGACGTCCCCAACATGACGTCATCATGTCGGGGATGCCCCGCCCCCTCCAGGAACGCCCCCAAAGTCCCCCGCTGGGGGTGTAAGATGAACTTGGCAACCCTAGTGTCACATCTACACATCTCCCCTGCCTCCAAGCTGATTGGGCTTCATTTCCAGTCATGAGGAACACTGCTCAGTGTTCACGTACAAGTGGATGCCTCTGTCCTCTGCTTATCTTCAGGAGCTAACCAGAAGTATACAGTTGTCCTTTTGTATTTGTTGAAAATATGCTTTGTGATAAAATATGCTTTGTGATTTTATTTTACCAAGATAATTAGGGGGTTGGAGTATCTTCCATACGAGGAAATACTGAGGAGTCTGGGACTTTTCAGTTTAGAAAAGAGATGACTAATGGAGAGGACATGATAGACGTCTATGGAATTATGCATGGAGTGGAGAGAGTGGACAGAGAGAACCTTTTCTCCCTCTCCCAAAATACTAGAACTCAAGGGCATCCAATGAAGCTGATGGGCAGTAGATTCAGGATGGACCAAAGGAAATACTTTACACAGAGAGTGATTAAAATGTGAAACCTGCCAACAGAAGATGTAGTGATGGCCACAGGAATTGATAGATTTAAAAGGGGATTAGATAGACTCATGGAGGATAGGTCTATCAGTGGCTACTAGCCATCATTGGTAACTGAGGGGAATCTCCACATTCAGAGGCAGTCAACCTCTGAATCCCAGTGCCAAGAGGCAACATCAGGGGAAGGCCTCAGTCTCTATGCTCTGCTGTTGGACCTCCAGAGGAACTGGTTGGCCACTGTGTGAGACAGGATGCTAGACTGATGGACTGGTGGTCTGATCCAGCAGGCGGGTTCTTATGTTATCTTATTTTTATCTTATTTTCTTCATATGAGGTGAATGTATTGGCCAGTCAACTTTTCAGTTCAGTGCCTTCTTGTGTAGAAAATGCTTGCTAGATACAATAAATAGTCCTATGCCTGTCTTTTTTCATACTTTGCTGTTTGTAGCCTAGAATAATAGTTATCAAAGTGTGTTCACAGGAATCCAGGTTTTTTTGGAAACTTATCAATGTAGCAAGGGACCACTGAAAGATAGGGTTGCCAGCCTCCAGGTGGTAGCTGGAGATATCCCACTATTACAACAGATCTGCAGGCAACAGAGTTCAGTTCATTTGGAGAAAATGGCCACTTTGGAAGGTGGATTCTATCACATTATACCCCATTGAATTCCTTCCCCTCCCCAAACCCTGTCTTCCTCAGGATCCACCCCTAAAATCTCCAGGTATTTCCCAGCCCAGATCTGGCAACCCTACCAGTGAAAGATATCATTTTCTCACTACTCTCCCCTGTAATATGTATGGAAGTGCTGAAGTGTGTGTTCTAAATAGATGCAGTTTCAGTTCATGGAAGTGTCAGTGAGCTCAGTCAGGAGCACCTTATATAAACTAATGAATGGTTCCCTAGAATACTCTTCCTAGATCTTCAACAATTCACTGGGGTTCTTCACCAGACAAACTATGGAAAGAGTTCTATGAAGATAAAAAGTTTAAAAAAAACACCGACACTGAACAAGTGCTAAGTATCTTACTGAAAATGCTGACCCCAAAATTTAATTTCAAGGCTAACTCAGTGGAATAAGACATAGCAGGTTGGCCTTAGACTAACTTTCCATCAGTGGAATGGAACTTTCTTGACTCCCCCAGCCTAGCAGTCTCAGTGAAATACTGTCCCTGAGGCATAGGGGACCCTGAGAAGCAACGGGATTGGTGCAGGGCTGCAGCAGGAAGGGGGAAACTTTGAAAATTGACAGTTTAGTTTGGATCCTACTCAGCATGTATTGTCACATTCCATCCAAATGCATTACATACGTTATTTTTGTAGCCTCTTCCAGAATCCTGTAAAGTAGGATAGCATTACCTCAGCATCACAACTGTGGGCTTGTAGCTGAGAGGTATCAGCTTGCTTGTTTGAGGCCATGCAGTTACTTCATGCCTGAGCAGGGGCTAAACTGTCGACTTCCTGGTTTAGACACTCTTCTTTCATGGATTGACACTAACTGGGTGGAGAGGTGATGCCAACTCATTCTTTCTGGGGGGGTGGGCAGGAAGCTGTTTACCACAGCACACAAATGGGGAAGTAAGACTTTGGGTGGGGGAGGTGTTACCACCAGCCTCGTACATTTCAGTTCTCTGACATTTGTGCTCTATCACACTGCCAGCTTGCTCTGAGACATGAGTAAATTCTCTAAATAGGGAATATGAACATAGCTCATGAGGCAGGTTGAGTCATCCAAGTAAATCAAATGACACAACACTGGCAACTTGAAGAGGGCATCAATGGCAGCATCCTATTTGGTTGCAACTTGTTATAAATGATTTTGCTTGGCCTTTTTTAACTAAAAAAATTATAACTGCTTATCTATTCATGGGGTATTTCAGGATTATGAGATAAATTCTGCTTTCCATTACCAGCAATGATGTATTTTCATCTAGGGTTGCCAAGTGGCACTTACCCTGCCGGCGGAGGACTCCCGTTTGCATCCTGGGAGTTTTCCCTTGTATGGCCGTGGCCCCGCCCCCAGCGTGCCCGGCGTCATAATGTCACTTCCCTGTGACGTACACGCTGGGACGGGGTTCCCCCTGGGGCCCGATTTCCCGGCGTCGGGGAACAGGCCTCTGGGGCGAGGGGATTTCTGCCCCCCGGGGGGACTTGGCAGCCCTATTTTCATCCCTTGTCAGCTACCTGATATATGCACAAACTGTACACACAGTAGCAAAGGCTACAGTGTATGTGTTTCTGGACCACAGGGTGAACATTCACAATCTTAATGGGTTATTTCTCCATTTTATCATCAGGAGATTTATAAAATGTTTAGCTGAATTTGCCAAAATTTACAATTTCAGGAACACATGCACTCACCCCCTTTTTCCTGTTTTGAAGTCAAGGAGCCATTTTTGTTAAGAAAAAATTAGAAGCAATTTGCACATAAACTACTGAGAATAATTTACAGCCCTGTTACTCATACCCTGAATAAAGTTTTGTCAGTCTTAAAGGTGCCACTGGACTCTAAATTTGTTCTACTGCTTCAGACCAACACAGCTGACCACCTGGAACTATCAGTCACCCCTTGATATAGTTAGCTGTTTGCAGGGGTCATTTCGTAGAAAAAAGAGCTAGGGGGACTCATTAGCATAACTCATTAGCATATGCCACACCCCCTGACATCACCGGAAGTGTGTCCTCCCCACAGCCAGCGGCGACCTCCAGCGGGCACCAGCAGGGAGCTCCAGGCCCCGCCCTACCGCACCTCACCCGGGGGGATGGCGTCCCCCCACGTCCCCCCCAAATGACCCCTGGCTGTTTGACTAGTTATCTTCTGTCACTGAATCAGCTACAGAGTTGCCTGGCACAGGGGCTTTGGTTTTGCAATGTGGCTAGCCTCATGACAATTCACAAAATCAAAATAGGACCCACGGTAAGTAGGAAATACCAAAAGTCAGCAAATACCATGCTACAGATGATTACAAAGTATCTCAAATAATTTTTATATATTTTTTGGTTTTATATATTATTTTTCTATATTTCTTACAAATTATTCACAATTATATTATCATATACACATTAATACATAGAAAGAATCATTGCCGCTTGTACGCCGCCCTGGGCCGTACTGGGTAGGGCGGGATATAAATCCCAAAAATAAATAAATAAATAAATAAATATCCAAACATCTAAGTATTGTCTCTTTATATATCACAAAAGATATTGCTCAACCCCTTTATTAATATCAGTCCTCCTTAATTGTACAAAAGTTTTAAGAGAGAGGACTCCTTTAAGTCTATTTTGAATTAGTGCTCTGTCTTCCTCCAACAGAGGTCCAGTTATCCTCCTGTTTCAGTGTCCTCCTCAGGGAGTTCAGCAGATATTTCCAAGCACAAGGTTACCAAATACCAAAATATTTATCTAAATTTCACCAATGAACGCTGCAAAAAGTTTCTCTTAATGAGCTCAAGGCTTCCTCAAAGTGAAAAGCACATTCCAAGAAGCCTTGAGAAATTTAGATTGAACACGTTCAGTGGTGCCATTAAGTGCGCTTATCCATATTGGAATACCATACATGAGTTGGGGAATACTTTGGCCTTGAAGACTTTTAGTGCAGCTAATATAAATTGATTGCCCCTGGTGTAGAAGAATCGGGAAACAGCAGACGCATTGATGTTGGCCATATTTATTGCTAATTTACATTGCACAGACCAAATAATTAAGGAGGACTGGTATTAATAAAGGGGTTGTGCAATATCTTTTGTGATATATAATGAGATGATACTTAGATGTTTGGATATATGATTCTTTCTATGTATTAATGTGTATATGATAATTAATATAATTGTGAATAATTTGTAAGAAATATAGAAAAATAATATATAAAAACAAAAAATATATAAACATTATTTGAGATACTTTGTAATCATCTGTAGCATGGTATTTGCTGATTTTTAGCCTCATGACAAAACAGCAGTTAGGTATGCAAAGATAGCTGCATTCACTCATCTTGAATACAGCTCTCTCAGAGTGAAGCATGTCTTCTATTGGCCTGCAGAGACCAGTGATGTCATTGGTTTGCACTGATGCAGATTTCTACAAGCCTCTGTGCATGCGAAGCAAGACAGAATTGCTGCCACAAAGGCAGAGTGCTTTCTGAGGTGGCATTGAGACACTGCAGCATTACTGGCATGGGCTATGCTAGATGGAGTAAGGTCTTAGTGCCTATCATAGTATTCATGATTGGCATCATGGTATTTTTTCCTTTGTAGGCACTTCCAGGCAGGGCTGCTACACCAAGCAGAGTTTTCAGTGATTCCTAGAGCTACCCTGCTAGGGATATGCATGAACTGGGAAAATGTGGTTCAGTTTGTGGTTTGTGGTGTGATTAGTTCGTGAACCATGAACCGTCATGAATATTTAGCTGCCAAACAAACTGGTTCAGTTTGTGAAGTTCGAGATGCGGTAGAATAGCCCCCCTCCCCCCGCAGCATGCTAGGGTCACCAAACTTCCAGGGGATCCCTGGCTGACTCTCCTCTACTTACCTACGGTTGGTGAGGATTGAATTTATAAGGTCCGAGTTACAGCCCTTCCCAAAAGGTCCCCCCAGGAAAGTGCTCTCTGGAGAAATGACAAGTGCTGGTCCAGGAGGGTCAGGAGTCTATAGAATGGATGCTGTGTAAGCTAGAGACCTCCCCCTGATGCTCCTCTACATGCTCTTCAAGTTATGCGCAGATTGGATTTAAGGGGTCCGAGTTATTGCCTCCCAAAGAAAGTTTGTGCTGGTTGACCTGCCACAAACTTCAGTTCTCAAACCACGAACCAGCCAAAATTCATCATCAACTTTAGTTTGTGCCCATCCCCTATGTCACTTCTGGGTTTCCCCCAGAAGTGATGTAGCGACGTAACTGATCTTGGTGGTTTTCTTTTCATGCCACTGCTCCAAGCTGCTCCCATAGCAGGAAGCCTGGGAAGCCTATTTCCATGTGAATTTAGTTATTTAGAAAATGTATATGCTGCCTTTCCAAAAACCTTCTCAAAGTAGCTCACAAAGTAAAAACAATTCATAAAATCATAAACAACAAAAATATTAATAAAATAGCCCTCAGATTAGAAGCAGACCATAAAAACAGCTTTAAAAGATAGGACACCCTTCCCATTTTATCACCTGAACATTTCAGTTTTTCTACAACGTGTAACTGTGATGTGAAATCCAAGATTTCTCTTTTCGATTCTGATCTTTCACCACTAAAAAGAACTTAATTACTTGGATCTATCAGAGATTTTCCGTCCTTGCCCACCAGCTGCAGCCAAAATACTAAATGCTGCTCCGGGGGGAGGGGGGGGAAGGAGCCCCAGAAAAGTGGAATCAGTGAAAATGGCAGTTTCTGTCTGCACAAATCTTCCATAGGATCCAAACCAGTTAGGCTAAATGTGCACATCTCATACATTTGAATCTGAATAATATGTTCTTTTTCAAATTGTTTGAAATGACTACCAGAATATTTCTAGCCTGTGTGACTGTTCATAATAATATACGTATGTTGTGGTCCATGTGAGTCGAATGGAGAATATGTGCAAAAATGGCCACTGTGCCTGTTCATTGTATGTTATAGAGAATGCAATAAATTTAACAGCATTGTGAATATTTTGTATATTAACCAGGGGATAATCTCTAAATGATGTCATTGAAAGTGCAGAACATCTCACCATCTACAGGGCATTCCATACATTGCTTAGTTAGTGTATGCATTCTCCACTTGCAGACTACACACTAGTCCTATTGTATAATACAATAAGGGCTCATTTTTCACATCTCGTGAATGTACACAATGATCATTTTTTGCATACCCGATCAACTTACTTTAACTCAAACATATGGTAGAAACCTGCATTCAAATTAAAGCAATAAACTTGCAGATTCTGGGTTGACTTTTCTGTCACATATGAAATGTTCTGAACTTCACATCTGAAACCCCAAAATAACACTTCCTAAAATGGCTTAAAGCATGTTGCCAGCAACTCTAGAGTTAAGTAAGCAATGCCAGACCCCAGGTGGGCAGTAAAATATGTTTGTCCTACCACGCACTAAAGAGCTGACATAGTTCCACTGACTAAATCCAGCTGTGAAGAGCAGCTGGTTTTCTGGCCTTCAGCAGGGTGCATGCAGAGGGTTATGCTTTGGCAAATTGATCAGGGGGCCACTCCCAGGGAAGCAGAAAGACAGAAGGTGTGCTGTTTTGCCAGCTATAGCAGGCATAAAGTGGGCCTCTGACAGTTCTGATTACTCCAGCGAGCTGAGAAGAGCACTTATTTTGTTTTTGTTCCTTGGGCTTTTACCTGAGATGATGCGGAGAAATGGTTCATTAAGTGAGGAAGAAAGACAAGCAAGAAAGGGAGGCTAGGCTGTAAGAAATTCTGAAAAAAGAGGGACGTGGTGAAGTTTTTTTAGGAAACATCTGGTTCATTTGGATTCTATAAAAAGGGACAAACGGGAGATGTCTGGGGACCTTTTTGTTGCAGAGTGCTAATGCCAAATCTTCCACTGCAAACATCTCTGCTCCATTCTTTTTTGTTTTGCTTCCCATTCCTTTCTCTAGTTCCTGTGACTCCCTCTTCCTCCCCAAAGAAGAAGGGAGAGGGGTTAAAAGACAAGGCAACAATGTGTGAGTAAAGTGCCCATTCCCTGTACTTTTGGTTGAATTGTCAGTTTTATATAAAAGAGCACATGTAGATAATCTAGTGTGTATAATAATGAATCCAGCAATATTGCCTGTGTGGTTAGAGGCCATTACAATGGTGATATATTTTAGAACTGTGGTTTTCAACCTTTCCAGGCCTGTGATGCGCTGTGTTGCAACCATATGACCGAAAATTATGTGACATCAGAGCTATGTAATAGGATGTGGGGGACAGAGCTATGACTTCACTGGCTTCAAGCCTAGAAATGTGAGCAGCAGACTAAAACAAGAAACATACAAGCTGAGTTCCAGGAGGTATACTATAGTAACCTCACATGCTGTTTCTCTCAGTATGTATGCAAAGAGAGACAGGCGGTATGGCACGTTTGAGGTTCATGCATACATACTAGCAGCAAGTTTTCCCAAATTACATCTATAGAGGCTTTCAAGCCAGAAAAGTCCAACTAAGAGTCCAACTCACTATTTTAGAATGACAGCCAAGATTAGCCGGTTTTAAAAAAATGTTTTGTTTTAAGAACATATTATTTCTGGAATAATAGTCTCAGTTGTGAACAGCTGGAAAATGTTTTCTGAATTCTTACATCATGTAAGATCTTCAGTGAAAAGAAACATGTTTCTGTAAAAATTGGCATACTGTGGTAAAAGAAATCACAGGCGAATTTCTAAAGCAGCAGTGGAACTGAATGCTAAGGTGTGCCTTATTCGGAGGAGGAGGAGGAGAAGAAGAAGCAGCAGCAGCAGATTGGATTGGTTCCCCGCCGTTCACTACCCAAAGGAGTCTCAGAGCAGGCTTACAATCTCCTTTCCCTTCCCCTCCCCACAACAGACACCCTGTGAGGAAAGTGGGGCTGAGACAGTTCTTTTGACACTGCTCCTGAGAGAACAGCTCTGAAAGAACTTGTAACTGACCCAAGGTCATACCAGCAGCTGCATGTGGAGGAGTGGGGAATCAAACCTGGTCCTCCCAGATTAGCGTCCACCACACTCCTAACCACTGCACCAAACATAGACTGGAATTCTCTTTATTATTTAATTTAAAACATTTCTATGCCACCTTTCCACCCAGTTCAGGATTCCCAAGGTGGTGAACATTAATGCATTAAAACAAAACATTAAAACATTCCGGATATTTAAAAAGCATTTAAAACACACACACACACACATTATTTAAAATAAATAAAACATAACATAAATACACAACATTTAAACATATTCACATATAAAACACAGAGAAAGGGAAAAGAGCTAATCAGAGTTAGTAAGAGAATGCCAAACAAAACAAAAAAGTCTTTACCCGCTGACGGAAGACAATGCTAGAGGGAGACAGACAAATATCCCTGGGCACCACAACCAAGAAGGCCCTTTTTAGAGTTGCCACTAGGGTTGCCAAGTCCATCTTCCACCCCCAGCGGGGGACTTTGGGGGCGTTCCTGGAAGGGGTGGGGCATCCACAACGTGATAACATCACATTGGGGACGTCTGCCCCCCCCCCCGCCGTGCGCTGGATCTCCAGAAACAGCAGTTCCCTGCACTTAAAGTAGCCGGCAGCCGGTGTTTCCCCTTTAAGAGAAGCTGCGTTTCCCTTTTAAGAATGAAGCTGGCTTTTCCCTGCAAGCTTGCGGAGTTCGCGCTTGGGATGAAATACGGGTTGCACACCCTTAAAGGGAGAGAGATGGGTGGCTGTGGGTGTTGGGGGTGGGGCTTCCCCCGCCGGCCATCTGGCCGGCGGCGGGTAGAACCCCCCCCAAAAACGGGGGACCCCTGGCAAACTGGGGGGGTTGGCAACCCTAGTTTCCACCCAGCTAGCTACAGATGGTGGATGTACCTGAGGCAAGGCCTCTGAATATGACTGGAGTGGTCAGGAAGGTTCATATGGGAGTAGGCAGTCCTTCAGGTATGCTGGCCATAAACTGTATAGGGCTTTAACGATCAATTATCAGCACCTTGAATTGAGCCCAGAAGCAACAGAAATCCCAGGTCCAACAGCAACACAAAGCTGCTCCTTCAGGGGGGATGTAATGCCATCCTGAATAGGACATATCCCCATTCTCAGGTCAGACATTCCCCCCACCAGCAGCACCTCCATTTTATCAGTTTCGGTTTGTTAGCCCTCATCCACCCCAGAACTGCCTCCAGGCCCAGGTTTACAATTTTCACAGCCTCCCTGGGATCTACTGGAAGCCTGAGAAAGAGGTGAGTGTCATCTCCAGCCCACTTTACAGCAACAGAACTGAGCATTTTAATGGTACAACAATTTTAAGATGTTTATTTACCTACAAATATGAAGTAAGTCTAACATAGGCACACATGATCAAGAGACAATGTTTTATCCAAAAGGAACTGCTAAGTACACAGTTTCCGGGAGTACTCAAGTGGAAAATAAAATTGGGCTGACAGACAGGGAGCAGACTTAGACACACACACACACACACACGCTGTTTTGATGTTATTGGCTTTGGGGACACAAAGACTATGAGTCAGATCCTTCCCAAAAGCACAAGACTTGCTTAAAATATCTTGAGATAATGCAGTGAAGATAATAGATTTCTTTATTTGATTTCTGATGTCTAGGACTTTCTTTACCACATATTTTAACATGCTATACTATTCTGCAGTGACAAAGATAAGGAATTTACTTTGAGAGTCTCCTTTAGTATAGCTGGTGCTACTTAACTCATAGTATATAACAGAGTTTATCATAAACTGTATTTATTTAGAGGGCTAAGTGATATTCCCCCCCCCCTAGTTTAAGGTTGCAGTAAATTAGAGGTGTTATACGGTTCCATTGACATGCAACTGGGGGAGGGGGGGTTGAATTAAAACCACCAGGAAATTAGAACAGCTGAAGTTCAGAAAATATGTTGTGTAGCCCATTGAAATACTAAGTAGTAGGTAGAAAAGAAAAAAACAACAACAGGAAAACTGGGAGAACATTTGCTTTTATGAACTGTATTAAAATACCTAGGGTCAGTTAAGGCTTTTATGCTTTTTGCAGAGAACACAACTGAGTTAGGAGATAAGCAGAGATATTATCACACTTACATTGACAGGGAGAAGTAATTTCCTGCAAGAGATCAAGGGAGTGATCAAAAAGATTTAGATGAAATGTCTAATGGTCAGACTGAACTAAAATCTTATAATTTGCAGCAAATTATGTTTACATGATAAGAGTGGAAGTCTCTTTTCCGCTGACCTTTCAGAAGTAGGAACATGAGCTAAAGGATGCTGATTAATGTTGGCAATAGAGCCAAGACAAAGAACAGGGCAGGCTAAATCCATCCTGGCCTTCCTCTGATAGAATCACTGGAAACACTTCCTGCAACATAACAACATCCTTTTCATACCCTTATCACCCATATTATGTTTCCTGGGAGTGCTTATGTACCTAAATTATGGGAAACTTAGTAGTCTTTCTTTAGTTTTCAGATATGTTGAAACCACCAAGGCATGTGACTATTTATTTATTTATTTATTTATTTATTTATTTTTCAACTTTCTACCCCGCTCGAACCCCCAGGAGGTCTCTGAGCGGCTTACAGTTAATCGCTTACCCCTACCTACGGCCACATATGCTGGGGATGGGGACTGCCCTACCGGCACCCTGTGGAGGTCTTTTGTTGATCTTCTTCCTTCCAGTCGGCTTGTCGGCTCGGCTTTTCCGGCTTCCGGCTCTCACTTCCTCCTTCTCCTCACGGTCTTCCGGTGGTGGATCGGCAGGCCCCTTTGGCGTGCAGGTACGCTCCGGCGCGGCTCCGGCTCCGTCCGCTTAGGCACCGCCACGCCTGCGCCTTCCACGAACCTCGCGTCTCCTGGCTCCGCCTCTCCGCTGCATCCGGTCCACCATGGATGTTATACTCGGACTATACAATAGACTGCAGGCCTTATTTTGAAGGTGGTCTCTAGCTCCAGAACATATACCAGAACGTTTTTATGTCTTTATCACAGATTGATGGCCAAGTCTTAGAATGTTACCTAAAAACAGGTGTCTTAGCTGGAGAGTTTTCTTCCTCACTCAGCCCCAGGCAGCTCTGGAATGGAAGGAAGTCCAAGGCTTTTGCCATTATGAACTCTTGGCTTCAGAATTGAGGGAACTCCAGGAACAAAAAGATTTCTTTTTTCCTTTTTCTGGATTTTTCTCCTCCCTCCAAGCCATATGATTTACTGTTGAACACAGGAATTTTCTTCCTCCCCTGCAATTCCTCATGGATTAACCACACATAATGATAGGATGTCATTTTTATATCAGAGGGAATGTATTGGAGGACCATGAGGAATTGGGGGGATGGTTAGAAAATGTCCCCTTTATCCAAATCTGTCCTTCTGGGATTATATAAACTCTCTGTTGAAGAGCAGGCCAGTTTCCTTATCTTATGTTCTAATAGCAAAATTGGCCAAATCTTTGGATAATTAAATCTGGTGACTGGAGCTGTGAATAGGCAAGACAAATTTTCTACAAACTTGGAAAGGGCTCCAGGTTTGCATAAAAATGTGAAACCTACAAAAATTACATTGGGGGGTTTAAAGAAACTGAAAATGATAAAGGAATGACTTTCAGCAATGGCTTCCCCCGTGGATGTTGCTAGGCAACCACGGAATCCAGGGCTGGTTTGGCAAAGATTCATTGGACCCAGGCCTGACTAAGGTTGCCAGCTTCAGGCTGAGAAATTCCTATAAATTTTGTGGTAAAGTCTGAGGATGGCAAGATTTGGGGAAGGCAGAGGACTCAGCTGAATATAATGCCATACAATCCACCCTCTAAAGCAGTAATTTTCTCCATAGGGGCAGATCTCTTGAGTTCAGTTGTAATTCTCAGAGATCCCCAGGTCCTACCGTGAGGTTGCCAACCCTAGGCCTGACAGCAACCTCTGGGAGACTTGTTACCACCCGACTTGTATGACTCAATTAGGCCTGGCTGCTTCCTACTGTTCAACAGCAGTCACCCTATGAAAGCCAGTGTGGTATAGTGGTTAGAGCTTCAGAGTAGGGTCTGGAAGACTGTTTTGAATTCCCATCTTGCTGTTGAAACTCACTGGGTGATTTTGGACCAGTCACATCAGCCTATCATAACTCACTGGTTTGTTGTGTGGATAAAAAGGAAGAGAAGAGAATAATGTTTTGGTCCCCACTGTGTAGAAAGGTGAGGGTATAAATGAAATAAATATAAAGAATAAATATAGCTGAGGATGGGGGGTTGGTGAATGGCTGAGAAGGAGCGACTGAGGCAGGGAAAGA
>NW_015174873.1:344371-347229 GCF_001447785.1 Gekko japonicus | reverse complement strand
GGAAAGAGGAAATAGTGTGGAGAGGGGATGCAGAGGAAAGTGAGGTGCCACCCAGAAGTCCTTGAGGGTTCCCTACCATGCAAGTGGGGCTTGCCCAGTATCTAACACCACACAACTGTGCCACAAGTTTCTTAGGTAGAAGCTGCCATGGGGGGGGGAGCTTAAGACAGAAGGGCAGATAAAGGTAGGTTGGCTGTTGGGTATAGGGTTGCCAAGTGTGAATTCAGCCACAGAAGGGGACTCCCAGCTGGCGGCTGGAGCACGCGCATCCACGTCGCCCAGAAGTGACGCAGGCACGCTGGGGGCAGGGCCACGACCATCCAAGGGAAAACCATAGAGTTTCCCCCCGGATGACCGTGGCCCCGCAACCCAGCGTGCCCGGTGTGCTCGCGTCACTTTTGGGCGACATGCACGTCGGGGTGGAGTTCCCCCCAGGGCCCAATCCACTGGCAGCGGGAAACGGGCCTCTGGGGCGGGGTTTTCCCCGCCCCCCCGGGGGGACTTGGCAAGCCTAGTTGGGTGTAAAGCAAATAGGGTTGCCCGTGCCAGATTAGGAAATTTCTAGAGATTCGAGGGTGGAGCCTGAAGATGGTGGGGTTTGAGGAGGGGAGGGACCTCAAAAGGGTATAATGCCATAGAGTCCACCCTCTAAAGCAGCCATTTCCTCCAAGTGAACTAGGATTGCTAATCACCAGGTGGGGGCTTGTATAGCCTTTGTAACTCCACCTTTGTCACAGACTGGTGCTTGACCTTTAGTTGCCTTGAGTTATGTGAGGAGATGGCCGTCAGGTCTTTCCCAAGATAATATTCTCTCTCATGCTTGTTAGCAGCTCTTATCTTTAAAGCCTGACTTGTTTCCTCTTACCACTAGATGCCAGGTGCAAGATGGCCTGACTCATCTTAGTGTATGGGATAGTTTGATTAATGATTTCTTGACTGCTAGCTAGCACTTACGATATAAAATGTTTAGTTTTAGCTATGCATCTTGTCTCGAGGTCTGCACAAGTTTCGCTGAGCGTGTGTGCATTTGAGACCCAGCAGGTGGGAACTTAGGCTGCTATTTCTGTAATCTTGACCATTGCTTATTAAAATCTCCTTGTAAGCAAACCTGGATCTTGCATATCATTTCCTTGGGATATCTGCAAATCTGGAACTCCTGCCCAGAGCCCCAAATAGGGCTAAAGATCACCTGGAATTACAGTTGCTCACCAGATGACAGAGATATTTATTTATTAATTTATTTATTATTTATTTTTAAATTTATACCCTGCCCTCCCTGCTAAGGAAGGCTCAGGGTAGGGTATAAATTCCCCTAGAGAAAATGCTTTGGAGGGCAGACTCTATGGCATTGTACCCTGTTGAGGTTATTTCCCTCCCCAAACCTTGCCTTCCCAAGGCTCCACCCCCAAATCTCCAGGAATTTCCCAACCTGGAGTTTGCAACCCTAACAGGGAACTGATCTCTAGTTGAGAGATCTGTTGTGATTCCAGGAGATCTCCAGCTTCCAACTGGAGGCTGGCATTCCTAGAAGGTGAGAAGGAAAAGGAGAGCTTCTATAGGGGTTTTCACGAAAGGAAAATAGGAAATAGTGGGGGAGGGGGAAGTGAGATGTGTCCTGCTCTAAGTCCTTGCAGGTTCCCACGTCTCCTATTTTTCTTCACCCCTCTTTAACAGATGTTCAACTTCCATTAACATTCCATGGTTCCTGAAGGACAATGCACGTACTCAGTCCTCATAAAGGTATTTTATGGAAGCTCTGCCGTATGTAGTTGAATACATAACACTTCTCCTTTTTAAGGATTTACAAACTAATATTCTTTGTAAATATCTTAATATTTACAAACTAATAATACTTAGGAACCTCCTCCAAGTATGCAGAAATCCCTGCCTTGTCTATGGATGGCCTTGTTTTGTTGCCCTGCTGCTAGGCCCTCAGCCATCAACTCTGCTAAAGAAGCAACAAGCTTCAAGAAATAAACTATGTAAAATTTCTTCTCCCCGAGTGCGATTTTCTCTTCTGAGATATTATAAACCCTTATGGGTTACAGCAGGACAATTTCCCCATCCGTTTCTCCCCTTTTCTCGTCTAAATGATTCAAGGGCAGTGAGCATACTCAGTCCTGAACTCATCATCTTAAATGTTTTAATTTATTTTGTAAAAACCTTTTGGGGACCAAACTTAAGATGACAAAATTCTGACCTTGTCTGTGAGTAGGTATCTTTTACTTCCTTTGTAGTAGGCACTCAGCCATAAAAGTTGATACCAGAAGGACTGAAGAATTTCAGGGGAGGAATAAACAATTGGAAATACACACACACACACACACACACACACACACAAGCACACACAGAGAGAGGTTTCTCCCTCCAGGATTATATATCCTTAAGAAGCCTGGTTTTTTAATCACCACCTTTCCCCCTTTAACTGATGCTCAACTGCTCTCAACATTCTGTGCCTCCTGGAGCGTGCCTAGTCTTCCCCTGGCCATTACGATGGGTTTTGTCTTTTTCTAATTGACATTCTGACTACCTGAGGAGTCCCATAGTATGTAGAAATCCCTGCTTTGCCTCAGTTTGCTGATTCCAACTGGCACATACATCCAATTAATTACAGTAATAGAGAGTCTGTGAGGAATAACTTTGAAATCCCCCATCCCAAAATCTTCATCTCCAGGATTCTGTAAAGATGCCAATTTCCCCTCCATTCTATGGTAAAATGGGCTCTATAGGCACATCTGTTCTACCACAGTCTGTGGAAATGATCCAGCTGGCACAGGTCCCTGGCAACAATTGTGTCCTATAGCCTTATTCTACCCTCCCCATAGAAAGAAGATCCTTTTCACCACTCACCATCAGCA
>NW_015174873.1:311578-344359 GCF_001447785.1 Gekko japonicus | reverse complement strand
TTTTAAAAGTTCCTCTGCCACTCAAAAACCTTTCATCAGGAGCTTTGGCCAAGTGAGTACTATGAAAACCAACTTATTAATTGTATGTGTGACTACAGCCATCGATAACAGAAAGAAGAAAAAAAGAAAGTGATCAAATAAAAGTTTAATGTCTACTGAGCAAAGGATAAATTTAAAAAATGATCGATGCAGTCTTCTTTCCCTCCCTAGGCTGAAAACTTCTCTCTGTGATGGTCATATAGAGACAGGTACAGTGATTTTAGTTACCAAATTTGTTTCCATCTTTTTGTGCTGGTTCTGTCTGTCCAGATCACCTCATCAAGCTAGATAATTTATCCTGTCAAGCTGATTTATCCAGTCAGTATGAAAACTGGCATGAATGTCCTGGTCAGAGGTATAATATGGTCACTTTTCAGCGGGGAAAGACACCCCAAATGGTTGAGTTGTACCTATTTTAAAACAACCTTTGGGACAGAGCAGAGACAGTTTCAGCAAATGATATGCCAATGGGCAGAGTGAGCCTGTCTGTCTGTGTCATACATTCATCTAAGTCACTTTGCAGAGTTCCACCCTTCTAACCCCATTGACTTCAGTAGGCTTAGAGGGCATTAAGTCTGTTTAGGATTGTGCTAATAGTATACCAGTTGTGATTATGCACATCTCTGGAAACAGTATGCCCATGCAAAATTGATCTCAGTCTATACAAGCTCTGACATTTCAGGAGTCAGTGTGCAGTTTACTAATCAGCAAATAGACAGAAGCTTCCTATATTTACAGCTTCTTCTGAAAACCAGACACTCTTTTGTATGAATCAATGACAATGAGCTGGCATGTGGGAGAAAATAACGGAAAAGAAATCAATCTCAGCAGCCTACATATAAAATGTGGGGTATGAAGCTTGTACTCATGCATATGTAAACACTTCTCTTCTCCCTCCTCCAGATTTCCTCACCACAAAGGCTTGTCAAATGCTTCTCAGTGGCACCACATTCTTAATGATTCACTCCCAAGATGTAGGAGGAGTTATTGCCGTCCATTTGTTACTGTGCATCTCTGAGTTGGCAGGAATGAGGTGAGGACTGAGGGCTGGGAAGTATTAGTACCATTCCTTTAGCTTTCAGCTGCCCACTGGTGAGTGGATTTGCAGTTCACCATCAGCCAAGGAGAAAAGACACTACAGCACCTGGAAACGGGCCTCAGCTTCCTAGGGAGTATTCCTTGGCTTTGTGCCATTCCTATCACCACCTCCAGACCTACATAATGTCTGGTGATGATTCTTTTCCCAGACATGGTTTTATCATAAATAACAGTCATATCATTTGTGGTGTCTCGTTGAGCAGGCACAAGTAGTTGGGGTGGTTTTAAACACCTACCACATTTCCTGAAGCTTCATTATTACAAGACCTTCTTCATGCAATTACTTATAATCTGTCATCTACTCTTTTTGGTAGATTATAACTTCATCTATTTGGGGAATCTCTCCTTATATATAATAGAATAGTGGGTGCCAAAGTTCTAATTCTAAAATGCACTCCCTTAGTGTATGGCTGATGGCACTGCTCCTCAGCATATATCGCCACCAATCAGAAGGCAAAGCCCGGGTCCCGCCCACACCACAACTGCTGCGACAACCTGGTATTTTGCATATGGAAGCTGATTGGACTTCACTCCATTCCACACCTCAAACTCCCCCCCCCAAAGGCAGTTGGAATGTCAGTTGCATATGGAATCTGCTGTATTCTGGTGGTGTGCAGGTCCCAGATTCATGTTTTAAAAGCAGACACTGTTTGCCCAAAGCCAGAGCACTCTCCCAGAGCCTCTTTCTAGATCTCGTTGTATTTATTTCCACAACGGGCCTTATTTCTAGTTTTTGATAAAGGAGAAGGGGAAGAGACAAAGGTAAAGTACACATCTGAATTGTTAGACTTGGGTAGTTTCCACACAAGAGCAGTCTTGTGGTTTCCCCAATTGCTTCTATGGCTGCCAGTACAGAACAGGAGCAACAGGGCTGCCACATGGAGAGTTTCCCCACAGTTCCCCTACCCCAGTCTCCTAGCAATGGCCATCCTCTCCCTGCTCCATTGGGTTTTTTTATTTTAAAAAATTGTGTTTTATATCATTATAGCATTATAACAGGGGTGGCCAAACTTGTTTAATGTAAGAGCCATGTACAATATACATCAGATGTTTGAGAGCCGCAAGACATGAACTAATATTACAAATATGTTTTCAGTGAAAAATATGCAAATTTGCTTTTTATTAACATTAAATGAGACTGCCAAAAATAAAAACAAAAGGGGTAAAAACAGATATTGATAATGATATTTGTCTAATGATATTTGTTTGCTAATTATATTTAGCAAACAAGAGAGAGAGAAAGAGAGAGAGGTAGAAATAATGAAAGAGGTGGAAAGAGAGAGAGAGAGAAAGAAAGAAACAAAGAAAGCAAATAGATGGGGAGGGAGAAAGGGAGGGGGGAGGAAGGAAGAGCAAGTGAGAGAAAGAAGGGAAGAAAGAAAGGGAGAAAGAAAAAGAAAGAAAGGTGGAAAGAAAGCAAATAGATGGGGAGGAAGGAAGGGAGAGAGAAAGAAAGAAAGAAAAAGAAAGAAAGAAAGCAAATAGATGGGGCAAGAGGGAGAGAGAAAGGTGGAAAGAATGAAAGAGGTAGAAAGAAGGAGAGAGAAAGAAACAGAAGCAAAGAAAGCACATAGGGGAGGGAGGGGGAGGAAGGAAAAGAGAGGGGAATGAAGGAACTAAGCAAATAGATGAGGAAGGGGGAGGATGGAAGGAAGAGAAAGAGAGAAAGGGAGAAAGAGAGAGAAAAGGTGGAAGGAAAAAAGAGGTGTAAAGAAAGCAAATAGATGGGGGAGGGAGGAAGGGGAAGAGAGAGAGAGATGGAAAGAAAGGAAATAAATGGAGAGGGAGGGAGGGAGAGGTGGAAAGAAAGCAACTTTAAATGTGTTCTCAACCTCCCCCCCACCAGCTGACTAGGAGAAGGGATTTAAAGAGACAAATGCCTTCTCCAAGCTGGCCAGTGGGGGGGGGGGTGGCTTTGAGAATGCATCTAAAGTTAATGTTGCTTTCTTTCTCTGCTCCCCCTACCTCGAGCCTACCCAAGGAGGGAAACACTGGCTGGGGAAGGGAAGACTGATTGAGGAGGCATGCCTCCCCTTTACTTCTCCAGCCACCCTGTCAAGAGCTGCACAATATGTGTGAGACAGCCACATGCAGCTCCTGAGCCGCAGTTTGGCCACCCCTGCATTATAACAATTTGTAAATTATTGCATTCCCAAGTTTCCTTTTAAAAATGAATCTTTAGTCCCTTTAATGGCTAATATTGCCTTTCCCCTTCTATCTCCACAATGAAAGGGGCTAAAGTTTTACTTTTTATTTTTTAAAAAAGAAAGGTGGGAATTCAGAGAACCCAATACACAGATTGTCATAATGATATTCAATTTCCAATTTTTTTAAAAAAAACCCTCCTGGTGGTAGAAGGGTGGAAATAGCTGCTGTAGGTGCTAGGGCAGGTGAAATGGCTGCCATGTAGGCAGGACCCGGAAAACCCAAACTTTCCCAACTATATGGCTTCTATCCAGGCTTTGCTGCAATCTTTCCCAAAACTTCACAGCAAAGCAGGTTTGGGAAACACCAGAGAAAATCTTTGCGAAAAGGCTGAGAAGCAATCAAATAAGTAAAGAAGGTATGTATTTTGAGAGATTTAACAGAACTTGATAAAAGGTTAATTTCTGGTAACTATAGAATCTTTTCCAATATATATTAACTTTTGTTTCATATTTAGTAATAATGAAAAAAATCTTTGTCAGAAAATGGAGAAAAGTTTTAGGATACACTATAAATGCCAATATTTGGAAGTTTATATTTTCAGCAGGGCCAACCTTTTCAGTGAATTTGGGCACAACCAAGAATATTGTTAAGATGTTAAACCAATGGCATTCATCATCATAAAAGCTGGCTAGAATATATAACTGTTCTGGAACTTGCTGGTACTGTGGTGAAGCTGACACTTCATTTTTTCACATGTGGTAGAACTGCCCCAGGGCAACTTGTTTTAGAAGATGATGTCATACTGTGTATCATATGGCACTGGAATTTGAATTTTATTTACACGAGAGATGTTTCCCTTAAATTATGTAGGAAGACTCCCAAGTAAAATAAGAGAATTTCTACTATATGCATTTTCTGTAGCACATACTGTTTTTGCCCATCACTGGGAAAAGAAATCTTTCCTGAATGGTTCTATAAAGTAATAAATTTAGCTCTGCATAACTTACCTTTTGAAAGCTAAACACTCAGCTGTATAGATGACTAGAGCCAAGTTATGGCTTATATGGAAATACTGATCTTGTATCTTGCATAGTTTGATTAGGAATTGATGACATAACGTCATTCTGTAACTCCCCCCATATCTAGTTGCTGGATAAAAACAGAATAGTAAAAATTAAACAAAGTTTAATCTCACAGTGGGAAAAAACAGAACTGTACCCAATAGAGAATAAAATCATAGTGCATATAGCTATATCATCATATGCTGGATGATAAGGGAGATTTCATCTCATATTGGGGAAGACCAGAACACAAAGTAAGTTTGATGATAAATACTACTTTCTGTCTTCAAAGAGGACACCCCAGCCACATTTCATACAATATGCTAAGCCAATGTTAAAAAGGGGAACACGTTATATATTTTATTTCTGGTGAGTCTAACCTTTAAATCTCTATTTTTTGCTTCAAGGCTTTTTCATTTTAGTTGCGGCTATGATGATGTACTAATATATATCAATGTCATTTAGCAAATATATGAAACTCGTTTAGATCAAGCCAGACCAAGTCAGTAATGGTTCCCCAAGGTCTCAGGCAGACATTTTCTTCCTGTACGTTTATCTAAGATCCTTTCTAACAATAGATGCTAGGGATCAAACTCGGGACCATCTGTATGCCAAGAATGTGCTCTTCTACTGCAACAATTTAGATTGAGTCTAGGGAGGCTGGGTTTCATTGAGTGACTATGAGCCATTCCACATCTCTCTGGGCCTAACATGATATACAGTCTGCCGTGGGCCTCTCAACCAGATGTGCACTAGGAATCTCATGCTGAAACTTAATTCCCATATATGTAGGGACACAATTCAGATTGGAATTATACCAGGAGGTCTTAAGCCTTTTTCTTTACCTGAAACAGCCACCAGGAATAGCTATTTGCCCCAATGGGAAAATTTATATGGAGCCTATCAGCACACCTAAGTTTCCCAGCAGAGCAAACAGTAGCTCCCTGGGGTCATTTCAGGTTGGTAACATGGTGAGGGAGAAAGCTCAAGTTTCCTCTTTTGTGTGCCATGGTCCCAATACAAATTGGCCCCCACATGCTGGGGATTTAAATTTCAACATGGAACTCCCAGTGCACATCTGGTCGGCAAGATGTGGCACAAACCCATAAACAATGTATTGTGTATTTAGGCCATCACACAGGGAAGCTATAAAGATTAAATGGGATAACCCAAGTATCCCACATAGCACTCCTTGATGTCAGATGTGATAAATAAAATACATATAGGTCTGCATTCAGTTAGCACCTATATTTATTTAAGATACTGATGTTTCACATCTTTATGTACATGAGATGGCTTATAAAATGGAACTGAAGAAGAACAATGTGCAATTTACTTGGCAGATTTTCTTTTTCTGGTATATTTTGCCTTTATGGTATATTAAGACAGGTATCCTTGTGTATAGAAATATTGATTTCTAAAAGTCTCATGCCTTTTACTGTGATGTCTTTTGATAACATGCTGTGTCTTAGTTTCCTGTTGCAAGCCAAATGGTGAGGCCAAATGGCCTCAATAGCCATGCCATATAACCACACATTCTTTCACACCTCTAAGTGGAAGAGCCAGAGCTGATGGCTCCTGGCTCTGGCCTGCATGCAAAAAGTCAGGTGGGCAATGGAGAAGCTGGAGTTTGGGGTCGTGTGACTGCAGGCGTGGTCTCCAAACTTCTAGCCTATCCCCACACGCAGCTATGACAACCAACAATTGGGCACATCCCATGCCCACTCGCAATTGGCTGATGGCCACAGCTGATTGTGACTGGAATTGGGCTAGAATTGATCGATCCCGATGGGAATGAGCTCTCTTCTCTTGCTCTTGCTCTCTCTTAGCTCTCTCTTCTTGTCAGTGTCTGTTTATTGCACCTGGAAATGCTGTCTCTTGGGAGACAAAGAACTGCTTTGTGAATTGGACCACATGGTTGGGCAAAGATGGAATTTTCCTTCAAAATCCCTTGGACTGTTTGGATGTTCCTGAACTTGGTAAATATGTATCTTTTACTGTGTAGTTAAGGCAAATCGCCTTAGGCTTGTTATTTTGGTAATCTCTGATAGTCTGTGTTATGCTCTGTACTGAATAAAAATATTCTTATTTCTAAATGGTCTCTGATGTTGTACCTGAGTTCCAAGTCTAAATCTTGTGCCTTCTGCTCACCATATAAGCTACCTTTGTAAGATTAAGTGTGCATCTCTGGGAATGAGTTGCTAATGTGTTAAATTCCAGATGCCAACTGAGAGTTTGAACCTCTAATCTCAGGTTGGGGGGAACTACTGTAGAGGTTCTGGTGGCAAGTTGTTCTGAACACCAGAGAGGGTATAGACTACCTCTTGGGTTGTTGTTTAATGTACTGTAAAAGTACAGGGTTCCCTCCCATCCCTGGACTGGCTTGGGTGGGCAAATACCTGTACACCTTTGCACCCAGTTGTTGCAGAAAAGCCACTGAGGAGATCCTATAGTCTACACTGCTTTCCAAGATCCATTGCTGTTGGTTCTATAGTTCGTGGAACATTTTTACACAAAAGTTTACCCTCGTTTAAGAGGTACAAGCTGCTGCACAATTGGACTGAAGTTTCACACTATGCCTCTTTAGTCTCATCTGTTTCCTTTGTTTTTATAGCCTTTTGTTATACTTCTTGCTCTTTTTTCTTTCTGATGAATTTACATCATGACATCTGAGATACCCACAGTTACTTGGGGGAAAACACATGGAAAAGAGAGGGGGAAATATGTTTCTGGACAACCATGAAGTCTTAACAATTTAACATTTATAGCCTACTTTTCCAACCAGTGCAAAGTAGCTGATAAAAATATTCAAAAATATTAATTTAAAAACAAACAAGAGATACAAACAATAAAATACAAAACTTATCATAAAACCAACTGTTAAAAACTAAATGTTTTGTAGCTTGTACTGAACCCTGAGAAAGGTAGATTCTAATCTTTTCAGGGAGGAGAATCCACAGCTATGAAAACCCTAGCCTCAATCATCCTGACCCTGAGGAGCAATATTTTAGCCAGACATCAAATGGGGGGGGGAGGGCAACAAAAAGATATGTAGGGAGAAGCTTCCTTAGAATATAGAGGTCCTGGGCTCTGTCAAGCTTTAAAGGTAAAAACCAGCTCCTTGAATTAGTCCAGGAAACAGATTGGTAACTAGGGTAAATGGTACAAAAGAGGCTGAATACATACATGAATATTTCCAACACCCAATAGTGTGAGCATATATATTCTGCACTAGAGGAATCTCCTGAGGTCTTCAAGGGCAATCCCATGTATAGCACATTGTAGTAATCAAGCCTGGAAACAGAGTGGCAAGATCTGCCCTGTCCAAAAATGGATGGAGCTTTTGTACTATATGCATATGGGATAAAGGCATTCCTAGTAATTACTTCACCCTGACTTTCAAGAAGCAATGTGTGGCCAGGAGAACCTCAAGCACTTAACCTGATCAGATAGGAAAACAGTAATCTCAACTATCATAAATAAATGTGTTCCTGGCAGCTCAGGCACTGCCAACCAGCATTATATCCAACTTGTCTAGATTAAATATTAATTTATGTCTAATTTACAGGCTTAAAATTGTTGCTGAGGAAACTCCAGAACTGCCAGTGTCACAGTCTGCCATCTTCAGGAGGAAAACATTACAGCTATTTTGAATTCTTTTCTCCTTTGCTTCGAGTTTTGGATTTGGCATTATCAAATTACCTTGCTTATTTAATATATATGCAGAGTACATCATGCAAAATGCTGGCCTGGATGCATCACAAACGGGAATTAAGATTGCTGGGGGAAAGATCAACAACCTCAGATATGCAGACAATACCACTCTAATGGCAGAAAGTGAAGAGGACTTTAAGGGTAAAAGAGGAGAGTGCAAAAGTGGGCTTGAAGCTCAACATAAAAAAAAACTAAGATCATGGCATCCGGCCCCTCACTCCTTGGCAAATAGAAGGGGAAGTTGTGGAAGTAGTGACAGACTTCACGTTCCTGGGATCCCAGATCACCGCAGACTGTGACAGCAGCCATGAAATTAAAAGACACCTGCTCCTTGGGAGGAAAACGATGGCAAACCTAAACAGCTTGATAAAAAGTAGAGACATCATCCTGCCAACAAAAGTCCGCATGGTCAAAGCAATGGTATTCCCAGTAGTCATGTATGGCTGCGAGAGTTGGACGATAAGGAAGGCAGAGCGCCGAAGAATAGATTCTTTTGAACTATGGTGCTGGAGAAGACTCTTGAGAGTCCCTTGGACTGCAAGATCAAATCAGTCAATCCTCAAAGAAATCAACCCTGACTGTTCCCTGGAAGGCCAGATAATGAAACTGAAGCTCAAATACTTTGGCCACCAAATGAGAAGGGCGCACTTACTGGAGAAGACCCTGATGCTGGGAAAGATTGAAGGTCAAAGAAGATGGGGACGGCAAAGGATGAGATGGTTAGACAGTGTCATAGATGCAACGAACATGAAATTGAGCAAACTTCAGAGGACGGCGGAAGATCGGAAGGCCTGGTGTGATCTGGTCCATGGGGTCAGGAAGAGTCGGACTCAACTGTGTGACTGAACAACAACAACATTATCAAATGAAAATACATACCATCAGTTGAATCACTCGTGAGTCATACTTTATTTATAAGAAATAGTTCACTTAAAAGTAAACGGAAAGTGGACCATTCATGATATATATTCTGAAATGTTCTTGTGTCAACATCACAATAACCTGTAATTAGTTATCACACGTATCTTCACCCTTTTAAAAAAATGGAGTGATGTATTTAAAATGCTGGAATCCAGTTGATGGTCAGTCAACAGTAGTTAGCATCAGGGGTCGTTTCGTAGAAAAGGAGCTAGGGGAACTCATTAGCATAACTCATTAGCATATGCCACACCCCCTGACATCACCAGAAGTGTGTCATAAGGCCACACCCCCTGACATCACCGGAAGTGTGTCATAAGGCCACACCCCCCGCCTCCAACGGTCCCGGCCGCCGCCGGCCTTGCAGCTCCACTGCCGAGCCCCATGAGGGGCCCGGCGGTGGACCTGCAAGGCCGGCGGGCGTGCAAGGAAGCCCTGTGAAGGCCCTCCCTGGCCCCAGGCAGGCAGGGGTGGGGAGAGGCAGGGAGGAAGCAACTTACCCTCCCTCTTCTCCTGCCTCCTCCTGGCTGAATGAGGGCCGGAAGCGAGGTAGCCGGAAGCAGGGGGCGGGGCTTCGTCATGTGCCCCGCCCCCGTACCTCACCCGGGGGAACTGCGATCCCTCCCCCGAAATGACCTCTGGTTAGCATTGATACCTAAGTGAATCTTCCACATTTAGTACCTGATTCAGGGGCCCAACAGTAGATGGACTTTGCCATTTTCTGTCATCCATCCATCCATCCATCCATCCATCCATCTATCCATCTATCATATCCCATTATTTCCTCTAAAGAACTTAAGATTGCATATATGGGTCTTTCCTCCTCCATTCTGTCCCCACAGCAACCTTTTTTTTTGTAAACATTTTTTTTTATTTTCTCAGGAATACAACATATAAAATTAAATCATTTCGTTCTATCACTTGTCTACCCCGTTCCCAATTCCTCCCCTCCCTCTGGTGGCTTCCCGCAATGCTTCCCCCCCTACTCCAAATTGCTTCATAACATCAGTTATATCAATTTCTTATCGTTACAGTCTACAGATAACATCATTTGACTTAATATTGATCTAAACATATTAAGTTTTGTTTCACATCCCAGTTCTTTTCCAGATATGTTTTAAAGTCACTCCATTCTTGAAAAAACACGTCATCTTCTTTATTATTCAACTTCTTCGTAATTTTGTCCATCTCTGCCATGAACAGCACTTTTTGTATCCAGTCTTCAATTTCTGGCACTTTCTCTGTTTTCCAAAATTGTGCATAAATCATTCTCGCTTTTGTGATTAAGTACCAGAATAAAGTCTTTTTAGTTGTATTGACTTCTTCCACAGAATGGAATTACAGACTGCGGGAGTGGTAGAAGTGTTCTGGGACTGGAGTGACAGCCCCCAGAGTGGAATGACAGCCACTGGGAGTAGCAGAAGTCTTCTGATACGGGGTTGTCATTCCACTTAGGGGGCTGTCATTCCAGTATCAGAACACTTCTGCTACTCCCACTGTCTGTCAATCCACTTTGGGGGCTTTCATTCCAACTCCAGAACACTTCTGCTACTCCCGGGGGCTTTCATTCAACTCTGTAACCTGTCATTCTTGTCCCAAAACAGGTCTGCTACTACCAGTGGCTGTCATTCTAATCCCTAAACACTTCTGCTATGATCCATGGGCCATCAATCTACTCTGGGGACTGTCATTCCAGCCCTCAAACACTTCTGCTACTCCCAGGGGCCATCATTCCACTCTGAAACCTTTCATTCCAGTACTTCTCCTACTCTCAGGGGCCCCCATTCAACTCTGGGGGCTTTTGTTCTACTCCCAGGACCCTTCTGCTACTCCCAGGGGCTGTCATTCCACTCCCAGAGCACTTCTGCTACTACCAAGGGCTATCATTCCAGTTCAGGGGGCTATCATTCAAGTCCCAGAACATTTCTACTACTCCCCAGGGCTGTCATTCTGCTCTGGGTACTGTCATTCCAGTCCCAGAACTCTTCTGCTACTTCCAGGGGCCTATCAATCCCCTTAGGGGGCTGTCATTCCAGTCCCAGGGCACTCATTCTATTTCAGGGGACTGTCAATCCACTCTGGGGCCTGTTATTCTAGTCCCAGAGCAGTTTATCTGGGCCCAGAATTATTAATTGAAAATCCACTCTGTATTTTTATTGCAACTATTTTGTGCTGTAATATATTTCAATGGTGTTTCCAAGCCTGGATAATTCTGCCCCCCCCCCCGTTGCTTTGAAGTTTGGTAAATATTTTGATTGAGTGGAGACAGTCTGTCTAGGTATATCCATTCACAAACCACCACTAACCACTTGAAAGTTCCTGAAAAGGACGTGCTAGTTGACCTGCCATGAACTCCAGTTCGTGAACCATGAACTGGCCAAAATTTGTCATAAACTTTAATTCATGAGCCAGTTTGTGCCCATCCCTAGCAGCCACAGAAAGGGGGATGATGGGGACCCTGTGCCCCAAACTGCTCCTGGGCCACCAAATTGCCACTCAAGACCATCACCTCACCTTGCTTAAAGAGCCAGCCCTGAGCACGAAATATCTTTATCCTTTTGCAGTTGTTCTGCTTAAATGAGTCCTTCAGATATTACTGGTGAAAGGTTACATCCTATCTTTTCAAAGTATATTGACTAACAAAAATATACTGCCATTGAAAGACTATTAAAGGTGCTTTGTGGTTCATCAATGCCAATGGTAAAGAGAGGTAATTTGCCAATATCTACTGTTCACAGCAGAGAGCCAGGAACAAGCAATTATGTTCTCAAAAACTGTATTAATACGAAAAGAGTTAGTTGCAAAAATTCTATTAAGAATATAAATTGATTTTGATAGTAATTACATTTCTAGGATGAGGTGCTGACAAGGTGAAAATCCCATTTCCTCTTGTAAATTTCATTCCCACCATTGTTACCTGTTGTGCTTTAAATTACTATAATTTAAAATGTTAGAAATAACAATTTCCCCTTTATTTTTTCAGATTATATTGTGACTTTTATAGCATATATTTTCTGGCATAGTAACTATAAGAAGTTGGCCTTAGTTTTTCATCTGCCAAGTAGGAAAGACAAGTGGGAACCTTTGAAAAGTTGGCATTTATAATACTACCTCTGTGCTCATTTCTCATTCACACACATTTGAATTAGGCTTGCCAAGTCCCCCCGGGGGGCGGGAAAACCCCCACCCCAGAGGCCTGTTCCCCACCGCCGGCGGATCAGGCCCCAGGGGAACCCAGCCCCCAAAGTACGCGACGTGCACATCACCCGGAAGTGACGCGACCACGCCGGGCACGCTGGAGGCGGGGCCACGGTCATCCGAGGGAAAAGTTGTATTTCAGCTGTCTGAAGATCATTTATTGAAGCCAAATGTGTTTTGCAAGTTGAACATGAAGAGCAGAAATTAACAATGCACAGGAATGCAGTAATTTCCCATAAATTTAATTATGTGATTATTAATAATTTATATTGAATGTCTGCATTTTAAGGTGGAGTTTCTAAGCAGTGTGCTAAGAAGGCAACTGTTCCTGGGGTTAGCCCAGCCCAGGGACATTGCTAGGGCGGTTCCCAGGCCTCCCTAAATTTCTGGGGAGCCCATCCCTAAATCCCACATGGGTCCACCTCCATAGATCGTGACCATGGCCTGTGATGTCACTAGCTCCTCCCTATGATGTCATTGGGTCCTAGTTCTTTTAATAGCAATGCCTCTGGCTCAGGGCCCCCCCCCCATTGGAAAGTCTCTGGCCTGGAAGCTGCACATACATCTCCCCTAGGCTATTCCTGGGTGGCAGCATTGTGCAGATATTTTGATCTAGATGCGGAAGTTGAATACAGCAACATGCAGAAAATGACCATATTCTGTTTATCTTAGCCCCATTCCGGAGGTCAGCGCACATGCCTGAGCTTCAGCCCAGGACAACAATGGGGACTAGGATCCTAGTCCTCCACTGGGGGAACCAATGGGACCAAGGCGGGAGATTCAAACTCGCCAATGGGACCCAGGGGTGGTCCCCTGGTAGTGTATATAGTTGGCCTGCCGGCCGTTTGTTCTCTGTCTTGTTGTGTGCCTAATAAAGCGTGCTATGCACTACGTCTTGTCTGTCGTTTCTCCATGCTGTCGTTTCTCCATGCGGCAACCCACTACATAACAATTCCTAAAGTGTACTATCTTGTGTAACTTCCTGAATGATAGTAATGTTGGGGCCACGAATGACAAGGCTCTCAATTATGTTAAAGCCTTAATCAGCCAAATGGGAAGGCACGACCAACAGAAACTAAGCCAGTCGGTCTACGATGTTCTTGTCATTTCTTTGTCCGTTTTCCTTTTTTAAAAAGAGAAGCTGCTGGAAATTTGATTCAGGCTAGCAAAAGCTTTGAAACACGCAACGCAACTATAAACTATGCTTCAACTTTCAGATAAACTACCCGCCCTGCCCGTAACCCTCTCGGGTATTACACCTATATTTGTTGAGGCGCCGTACGGTACAGAATGCAGCACCGTCCCTCCCTCCTCAGAGATTTTACCGTTTACGAACGGGGTGGGTGGTGGGGGGAATCATAGTTATTCCCATCATCTCTGTGCAACACCTAAGGAAGCATCCTTTAACAATCGCTTAGAGGTGTTCCCTCCTCCTTGCAGAAAATAATGGATTTTAAAAAATTACACTCTGCAACTAGACGAAACTGCTTGCCTTTTTTAATCCGTTGCCTATTCTTTGCCGCCGCGGCCCCGCCCCCGCCCCCGTTTAGCTACGGGGCTGACGAAATGAGGCCGCAAAAAAAATTAACCCGTTCCTATCCACCTTTTCCACAAAAGGCCAACAAACAGGCAGACAGAGGTGTCCTGCTCTATGTAGAAGAGACTCCTCCCTCATGGTCAGTAGGATAACGAGCGCCCTCTATGGGCCTTTCTATAATCTCCTAGCAGTTCTCCACGCTCCATTAACCGCGGGGCTAGAGTTTGACAGTCTTCCCCCCCTCCCATTGGCTGCGCTTGCCTTTGGCGCCGATCTCGGCTCATGTTGGACCGTACCAACTTCCTGCAAGGCGGACAAGAAACGCGCATCTGCCGTTGGCCTTTCCACGAGTCGTCAGTGTTGGAAATCTTTTCAGCCAGAGTGGTATTTTCAGGAGGTGGTAGGGACGGTCAGCGTTACAGTCTCTCGTGTTTTTTTTCTTTTCTGCCTCCCCTCTCTTCCTGTGCCAAGTGGTACGTTCCACGACGAATGGGCGAGGGACGCTTTACCGCCATTTTGTGTGTGATTGTGAGTGGGGCGGGCAGTGGCAGTAGACGGTGAAGAGGGAGGTCGCCCCCGCCGCCACCACCACCACCACCACCACCACCACCAATATGTATATCAAGCAGGTAAAGAGGGCTGGCTGCATATCTCCCGTTGTTAATGGAATGGGGGGGGGGGCTTTCCCCTTGTACTATGGGCTTCACCTTTGACTGACTGAAGGGGCTGGTCGTTAGCCTTCAGTCGTTCGGGCCCGGGGATGTGAAATGCGCCGGGACGGTGGGGATGATGGTGTTGGCCAGAATTTGGCGCGGGCCCCTTCCGGAGATATCGCCGGTGTTTGCTTTCGGGACGGTTTCATCTCAGAGAAGGACGGGGACACTTCAGATGCTGGGGCGTGTGTGGATTTTTGTGGGCAGCCAAGCGCAAGCGTGGGCAGCCAAGCGCATACTCCACCAGCCGAAATCCTGGCCTTTTTTATGGCCTCTACTTGGTATGGTGAAACGGATGAAAAGACTCCCAACTGCCTGTTCCTAAGTCTGCATGTTGACAGAAGGCAGTGATCAAACCTTGATCGTGGTAGATAGCCGTCGTCAACCCTAGTAGTAAAACGAACGATTTTTAACCAACTCCTTGGAAGTTTGGGTCCCACCTGGAATAATACTTTAAAAGTAATAGTGACATCGGGTGCCTGCAGGTGTGAATTTTGCTCTTCCAAATGCATAGAGTCACTTGAAGGACACATTGATAGGAGTGACTCTTAAATTATAACATATATTCAAAGCCCCTGCATTACTAGTCTGGTTCCTCTTCAGAGTGCAGGTTAGCGCTTACGATTGCACACTAGTACATAAACAGAAATTCCGTGCATTTAGGTAGAATGTCAAGGAAAAGAGTATAACCTAATCTTCTCCCTAACAAATCCCTAGTTTGTATTATGTGTAGAATTTTTTTTTTGTGATGGAGCATTCCATCATGTGAGCTGTCATCTATTAGTCAAGTGAATAAATGACATATTAAGGCACAAGATTTTCTACCTCAACAGCTGTCTGTGGGAACTAGTCTCAATGCCACCGAATTTATTTCTCATCTCTTTGTTCGCTCCTCAAAAACAAATCTAATATTGATAATTTATGTTGCTGATTTTATAGGGTGAGGTGTTCCCTCTAATCCGCGCAGTCTTGTGAGCAAAAATTCTACTTTGTGAGCTACTGGCATTAAAGTTGTGAGCGAGCGATTTGGCTACTGTATAAATCAGTTTGCTCTGGAGCCATCCTTCCTGAGCCAAGACAAAAAGGTGTGAGCTGGAGGCTAAAAAACTGTGAGCTAGCTCACACTAGCTCATCTTAGAGGGAACACTGGTCAAGACTAAATTTCCTATTAGCAGATTGGAACTTTTCTGTCATCCACCTACCGTTGCAGCCCACAAATCTCCCCAATCTGCTGTTCCTGAGGGATTGGGGACTCTGAGGAGCAACATGAGGGTGGTCTGTGATGGTAAAGGAGAAGCAGTGGAAATTGCCAGTTTAGCTTGGATCCAACCCATTGTTTTATGGTGTGCCTTTTATTTGTGAGTTGTTTTGAGCATGGTACTGGAGAGGCAGCATGTAAATTAGTCTCACGGTCTTATTCTCATAATTGATCCCTTGCAGTCCTATCATACCCAGAGTTACAACACGTTAAGCCAACTGAAATCGATTTTTCTACTCTTACCATGCATTGAAATTATCAGGGGGGACGACTGTTATTTATATATATTTTTATTTCAAGGTTTTGCTGTCTTTCCACCCAGTTAGGGCCCTCAAGGCAGCAAATAATTAAAAAGAAATTAGACGTCCAAATACATAAAACCAGAAATTAAAAACAAACAAGAAGGAGGGTCATTCAGGATATGCCAGATGAAAAGAAAAGTCTTCACTTGTGAGCAGAAGACAATGATCAAGGGAGATAGACAAATCTCCTGTGGAAGGAAATTCCATTATTTTGGTGCCATGACTGAGAAATACCTCAGATCGGTTGCCAACTTTCTAAGCTTCAGATGATGGGGGCACCTGAAGGACAGCCCCTTTTACCACTCCTAGCTGAATAGTTTAGATGAAACTAATTTCTGCTGAAGAATCATATTCCTAATTCTGTTTTGTTCTTCAACTGTGATGTCTGATGTCAGTGTTGCTCTTCATTGGGAAATCCTTAATTGCCCGATAAATAGTTTTTGCTTTGGTGAAAGATTTGTGCTGTGCCTGGTAGAAATAGAGTTTAGAGCTCTTATCCTGGTTTTAGAGCTCTTATCCTGGTTTGTTCCCTAACTCCAGTGTATGCTGTTCACACATTGTGAAGGCAGTGGGCTAAATGGTCACTTTGTAAACTTTGCCATTTTTTAGATAAATAAAGGGACTGAGCAGTCAGATGGCAGCACTTTTAAATAGCCTGCTGAACTACTTATACCTGAAATTTGTGGCATATTCATAGCCTGAATATTTTTTAGAATTAAAAGTTTTAAACAAACTGGTAGTGTAGTGGCCAGATGACACAAAATTATTCAGGATGGTGAAAACCAAGGCTGACTGTGAAGAGCTCCAATTAGGACCTCCACAAACTGGGTGAGTGGGTGACAATGTGGCAAATGAAGTAATGTTAGCAAGTGTAAGGTGATGCACATAAAGACAAAATCCCAACTTCAAGTATAGACTAATGGAGTCTGAACTTGCTGAGACTGAGGGGAAAAGATCTTGGGGTCATAGTGGATAGTTCAGTGAAAGTGTCAACCCAGTGTGCTGCAGCGGTGAAAGAGGCAAACTATGTTAGGGATTATTAGGAAAGGGATTGAGAATAAAACGACTGATATTGTAATGCCCCTGTATAGGTTTATGGTGCAGCCTCATTTGGAATATTGTGTCCAGTTCTGGTCACTGTATCTTCACAAAAGGACATTGCAGAGCTGGAAAAAGGGCAGAGGAGGGCTACCAAGATGATAAGGGGGTTGGAGTACCTTCCCTATGAGGAAAGGCTGAAGAGTCTGGGACGTTTTAGTTTAGAAAAGAGATGACTAAGAGGGGACATGATAGAGGTTTATAAAATCATGCATGGGATGGAGAGAGTTGAGAAAGAGAGATTTTTCTTCCTCTCCCAAAATTCTGGAAATTAAAGGCATCCAATGAAACTGGTTGGCAGTAGGTTCAAGACAGACAAAAGGAAATACTACTTTACACAGGGAGTGATTAAAATATGGAATTCATTGCCAGAGGATGTAGTGATGGCCACAGGAATAGACAGCTTTAAAGGGGGATTAGATAGATTCATGGAGGATAAGTCTTATCAATAGCTTCTAGCCGTGGTGACTGCGGGGAACCTCCACATTTAGAGGCATGAAGCCTCTGAATCCCAGAGCCAGAAGGCAACATCAGGAGAAGGCCTTGGCCTGTTGGCCTGTTGTTGGCCATCCGGGGGAACTGGTTGGCCACTGTGTAACATAGGATGCTGGACTAGATGGACTATTGTTCTGATCCAGCAGGGCTCTTATGTTCTTACCTGGTTACCTGGAGATGATTCTTGCTTATGACAGATGAGCAGATGAGTGACTATTTACAGCTCTTTCTTATAGATCTTTTAAAAGTAAACATTTTTCATAGAGGCTGAGTTTTGTGCACATTGTCCATTCAATTCCAGTTGACCCCAGCATATGTAAGACCTTTTGATCACTTTTTGAACTGTTGTGCTCACCTACTCTGATATTTCTGTTCCATCTCGGGCTCTGAGCATCATGTGCTGGATTCTAGATTTATATATGAATGTAATTGTGTAGAACCCGTATTTATGATGTGAACCATGCAGTCTTAATACATGGTTTTGTTTGGTTTAGGCTTACTTACTGTTCGTAGGCATCTATGTACATTTGACAGTGCAAGTGGATGACAGGTGGAGTGAGCCAAACCTAGTCCTCTCCATATACTCAAATGAGTGTCTGCAGAGGTGATATTCAGTCTGTTGGGAGCCACATGTGGCTCTTCAGAAGACCATTCTCTAATGTGCCCATACCATGTTCCAGGAAATTGGGCCAGGCTGTTACCCGGTGATGGCTTGCAGCTTGAAAAAGCCACTGTTTGGGGGGGGGGGCTGAAATGATGAGTAAGTGGCTAGCTTTCCTGAGCTGCTGGCCTTGTGATGGGACAGAAGTAAAAGGCCTGTTCTCTCCAAACAGTGTTGCTTGATTATGGAGCTTAAGGCATCCCTTTAACTGCAGTAGAATGAGCTTTGCACTATAGCTAAATGGAATCCTTGTAAATCACTCAGACAAAAGGCTTATTTTCAGAATGTATTGCAGTATATAATTGGAAGGAAGGATTTAGTTCAACACTGTATCTATATAGATGGTATATATAAGGAGCAGGAAAATAGAACAGTGAATGCTAAATTGCATTTTTTTTTTGTAGGGGAGACGGGTTAATGGCAGAAGGAGCTGTCACTTTTGCCATTTAATTCTAACTCCACCTGAACTGAAACCCTACATAGTAAATTGGATACAGCACAAAATGAGGCCTTGGGCACCATGGTAGAAGAAAGACAGAATACAAATGTAATAAGTTAAGTAGTGGTGTTCATTCCTTCCAACTTTGGAGTCCCCTTAAAATTGTTCTTGGGAGTCAGCAGGCCCTTATGAGCACTAAGGGACATGGGGATCCATCTTTCACAAACAATAAAGCCATTACATCAAAGAAATTGCATGTGGATAAACAGTTTTGTTTTCTTCTAATCATTAAGGCAGAGCTTTTGCTGAAAACATTTTCCTCCAATAAATAGCAGGCTATATAACATTGTAAAATTACTCTCAGATTGTTAAAAGTGTTTAATGCAGGTTCCTGGTAAAAACCAACTTAACTGCTTGAACTGTTAGTTAATTTCTCCTGATAAATACAGGCCCAGCACATTATCTAAAATGTTACATGCCTGTCAGTTATTAAATTAAAGCTCTTGCTGGCTGTACTTACAAGTGAAAACTGCCAAGTGGGATATGAAATTCATTTTAAAAATTATTGCAATTGTAGAATTGCATACATTACACTATACAAGTTCTTTATATTGTACTTAGTTGCATTGTTTCATCTTAACATGCTGTGCTAGCAACATTTGGCTTATAATACAGTCTGCTAATAATGCTTTGACCTAAATATATTAAAAAGCTGTATTTGATTTTTCAGCTGAGGGTCAAGAAATTACATCCAGAGTAGGATTTGAGTAGCACTGTCAGGTCCACACTGGTGATCAGCTATGCAGTGCTGTTACTGACCTGCTGAGAGATACCGAATTGCCCAGGCTTCCTTTGTTGGCATATTAGGATGATGTGAATAATTGAATATTGTGCATTTAAAAGTGTAAAACCTTGGGCCTTTAAAGATGATGTAGTTTCAGTTTGGTGTAGTGGTTAAGTGCACAGACTCTAATCTGGGAGAACTGGGTTTGATTCCCCACTCCTCCACTTGCACCTGCTGAATGACCTTGGGCGAGCCATAGTTCTGGCACAGCTGTTCTTGAAAAAGAGCAGTTTCTGTCAGAGGTCTCTCAGCCCCACCTATCTCACAGGGTGTCTGTTGTGGGTAGGGGAAGGGAAAGGAGTTTGTAAGCCACTCTGAGACTACCTTGGGTAGTGAAGGGCGGGGTATAAATCCAATCTTCTCCTCCTCCTCTTCTTCAAAACCTGCAAATGGTAAAAGGGATCTTACGTATTGAGGGCTTTGTTTTTTGTTTATTACAGGTGATCATTCAGGGGTTTCGAAGCTACCGAGATCAGACTATAGTAGATCCCTTCAGTTCAAAACATAATGTCATTGGTAAGGTCTTTTAGTATAATGGCTGTGATATTATGTATCAATTAAGTATGAATCTCCTTAGAGAAGTCGATACATGGATTTGTTGACCATGTTAATAACAAAAAATGTTTATCTTTGAATATATAGGGGTTTCAAAGGCTGTATAATATTTCAGGGGAGTTCTTCATAATGAACACAAGTTCATCTACGCAGCTATTGTGGGACAGGTGAAAGGGTAAAATGTGTTCTACTCTTTCATCTGTCTCAGACGAGCCTTGTAGACTGATGAGATCCAAAGTTGTATCTGCAAACTGAAACATTACATACATTTTGGACAGCTCACTTAATCATATCCAGGGCTCCTCTGTATTACAGAGGCAAAGTATAGTGGAACAGATTAAACCAGGAAGATTGAAGTTTATATATGGGCTTGTTTGTGGAGATCATCGTGTGTCATCCTAACCTCTCTCACAGAACGGTTGTGAAAACATGGACTACTGTCCTGAACACCTTAGGGGGGGGGGGGGGGGGGGGGGGATGTAGCAAAGTTAGAAAATTTCTCAAATCTAAGAAGTTTCATTTTCATGACCACCTGAATGTGCAGTCCTCTTGCATGAAACTGGGACAGAGGCACATCTTCAGTGTCTTTCCAGTTGTATGATTTTCTTTTTGCATTCACAGGCTATGCTAGTTGCATCCTCAGTGAGAATTAGAGCTGTGTTACAGATTTCCATGTGCTGTCCTCCCAAAGCTTCCTGCAAAATGACTGCAGTGAGAACTCCCATTCTTGCATTTCCATTCAAGCACAGGTTTATGCTGATGTGAGACCTTTTAAAGATCTTTCCCAGCACTGCTACCTGCAATTTTTAAATTGGTGATGCCAAGGATGCTGCATGTTGTCTGCTACAGAGCCACAGCTCCTCTGAAATCATGGATTCTTCTGCTTGTAGATTTGAGAGGATTAGTTGCGTCATGTGCCTTGAATTTTTCTTTAATTTGTTGTATGCTGCCAGGATGCAATTAGCACAGGCACCAGAATTGAGTGATTCCTTTACAAACAGCAGTTTGCACAAGAAGTACAATTGTTAAAAGTCTGTGAGAATTAGATAACATCAACAACCTACAGATAGATTTATTTAGATTTAAAATTTGTGTACCCTGCAAAACTGATAAAATGTTAAATATAACAGATGTGTAATGCTAAAATTTTTCTTCATTGCTGTTCTGCTTTTTAATGTTTGTCTCTGTAACTTACTGGTAACCCCCCCCCCCCATTAAAAACTATTTCATGAAACTATATCAATTAACTCAACTTTTTTTTTTTTTAGTGGGTAGAAACGGTTCTGGAAAAAGCAACTTTTTCTATGGTGAGTTGAAGCATACAAATGATAGTCAAAGATAAGCTTACTGGCTGAAATTGATCCAAATTTACTTTAGGTTTGTATAAGGAAACAGCCAAATGAAGATATTTTTTAAATCTTATGGCAGTTTATGTCGTAATAAGTTTGTCTTTAAGCTTTTGTGGCAGCTGCTGCATGAAATGTGACATTTAGATGGCAGAGAGATTTAGTCAGTCTGGGCAGTCTGTATGCAAGAGAATAAATGAACACAAATCAGACATCAAAATCAGTAGGAGAACACTTCATATTCCATGGACATTCCTTTCCTTTTATTCCCTCAGAGGCTCATTGATTAACAAATCTTGATCAGCAGAAGATTCTCATCCCTCCTTTTTTGTATGCAAGGGATAAAAGGATTGAAACAAATTTTGCTATTGTCAGCGTGATCTTAGGATCCTTATCACTAAGCAAAGGAGACAGAGTTTCCAAGGTATAAGGGGATGATTGATCAAATAGGGGCTTAATATAATGAACCATTATATTCTCAAAAAATCTGCATTCAAGAAAAACATGAAAAGATGTGTCAATCATATTAAGGCCGCAAGGGCAAATTCTATCAGAATAAGGCCTATTCAGAAGTCTCCCCTGTTAGAACCATTGAGGATATAATATTCAACCTTGTGAATAAGAAAGCTCTGCAGCAGTGTTCCCTCTGAGCTGAGTTAGTGTGAGCTAATTCACAGTTTTTTACCCTCCAGCTCACACATTTTTGTCTTAGTTTAGGAAGGATGGCTCCAGAGCAAACTAAAGTAGCCAAATTGCTTGCTCACAACTTTAATGCTAGTAGCTCATAAAGTAGAATTTTTGCTCACAAGACTCCACAGCTTAGAGGAAGCATTGCTCTGCAGTATCATGGGATAGTAAGATGGTACATATGGGGGGGGGGATTTTTTGGGAAAAAGACCAAAATACAGGGGTGAGCAAACTCGCCAGGCTCTTAAGATTAAACTACTGTAATCAATATCTAGGACACCGTTTTTAATAAAAGAAAACACTTTGCATTTGCCCATATCAGAAATATGATTAGCTGACATTCCAACTAAAGCTATCATTCAGAGCTTTCATCCAGATTAATTTGTGGGTATCCTGTTTCGGAGAGGCGAGTAAGCCATCTTCAGCACAGAACTATTTTAGTCTGAAATCTCAAAATTTGTTACATTTTATATTTCAGTTGTTTTTATTTTTATGGTCATGGACTGTAATAAAGCTTTGATTTTTGAGAATCAGTTTGAAGGCATAGAGCCATGCTCTTGCTGCCAGTGATATTTGGCCAGATCCTGCCCATGATATAGCATTTGATACACAACAGGGACATTCAGTATTTTTCTTAAAAACTGGGCCAGAGGTTGATCCAAATAGCTAAGCCATAAAGAATAAGGGGGACCACTTTCAGATTGAAGGCTTGCACAACTCTGGGAGTATACTTCCCCCCCCCCATGGAAAAACCTATTTATAGCGTTTGCACATGGTTTTGCTTTGTTGATTGCTGTTCTAAGTTGGGGGGTCCAAAATAAATCTGCTGAGAATATGACCCCCCAAATAGGAGAAGCTAGAATAATTTGAAATGTTGTAACAAAACTCTTACTCTAAAATTTACTAAACTTCAAGAATACACTAGTACAGTTATAGTGTGATAGGTTGAATGCTAGTATTTATAAGAAATATTTGAACATATTATAAAAGTTTACTATTGAATTCATCCCAGTAAATTAACACATTTTATTGTGCTTTCTGTATTGCAGCCATTCAGTTTGTTCTCAGTGATGAATTCAGTCACCTTCGTCCTGAGCAGAGGCTTGCTTTGTTACATGTAAGTGAAAACAACAGACATATTTGTCCGGGCGAGGATTGACTGAGCCTGGGCGGCAGCCCCCCCCACAACCTGTTTCCCACATCCCGAGACCCATGATGGCCCTGTGCTTACCTCCAGCAAGGCAGCAGGGAGACCAAGTGGCCCGGCAGCAACATCTTCAGAGTCGGGTGGGGCGACAGCTGGCAGCAGGGCAGGTGGGAATGAGGCCCAACGATGCCCCGCTCCCAGGACCAACATGGGAGTGGCCCGTGGAGGGCGAGATCCGGAGTCCAAGCCTGCCGGGATGGCTCAGGAGTGGCGGTCAGGCCAGGCACACCAGGAGCAGAGGGCCCCAAAGCGAGCGGCCCCTGTTTCGCTGGGCCTGTCTGCAGCACAGCTCTCCTCACGGTCCCAGCTCGTGGCCCAGAGAGAGGTGCAACCACCCTGACAGACATCTAGGTCTCCAATGGGGGGAGGGCTGGGCATGGGGAAGGGTATAAAAGGGGAGAGAGACTGGAGTTTGGGAAGGAGAGTGGCTGGCGGCCCTGTGAGGGCATAGAGAGAGAGGGTGAGAGGAAGGCAGCAGCCGGGCTAAGGCATGCTTTGGGTGAAGGCAACCCAGCAACCAGCCCATTCTGAGACCTCCAGCTCTCCCTGGAGAAGGGGGAAGTGTGAACAAGGTGGTGGCGTCTGGCGGGAAGCCCCCCCCCACGGAGGAGGCAGGACATGGCAATACTGTAGTTGTAAACTATGTACAGTACCGTGCTTTTGTTACATCTATTGAACCTGTGCGTGCTAGTCTCTGCACCCTTTTGTTAAATGCTGTCTTTATGCTGTCCTGTCTCAGAGCAGACTGTTTAGTGTTTTGTTTTGTTTTTTAAGATAAGGTTTTCTCATGTTGCTGGAAGAAAAAGAAGTCTTGAGTGTAGCAGTATATCAGTGTAGTGGTTAAAAGTGTCAGACTAGTACCTGGGAGACCTGGGTTCAAATCCCCACTCATGTAATGGAAGCTTGCTGGGTGGCCTTGGACCAGTTGTGCACTCTCAGTCTAACCTACCTCACAGGGTTGTTGTGATGATAAAATGGAGGAGAGGAGAATGATGTAAGCTGCTCTGGGTCCCTGTTGGGTGGAATGGCGGGGTACAAATGAAGTAAATAAATAAAAGCTTTTGAATATTTTGTAAAATAAAATAGTTTACTAGAGGAGTATGAGTTAGGCAAAATCAAAGGATTAATCCATTTGGTCTCTCTCTCTCTCTCTCTCTTTAAAGGAGGGTACAGGTCCTCGTGTTATTTCTGCTTTTGTTGAAATCATCTTTGACAATTCAGACAACCGGTTACCAGTAAGTTAAATATAGTAACTTTTTATTGATGTACATTTTGTTTCTGGCTTTTGGTTTAAGTTTAGAGTCAAATTTTTAAAGGGTTCAGAATATTAATTGTGTGTCATTTTGTTGTCTTAAGATTGATAAGGAAGAAGTATCTCTTCGCAGAGTCATTGGAGCTAAAAAGGACCAGTATTTCCTAGACAAGAAAATGGTTACGTAGGTGCAATTTCTTCTTTAATTCCAGTCTGATTTTTGAGGCATACTAGCAGTAATTGAGGATGTAATCCACATATTTTTGATGAAATTTAGAAAAGCTCAGTGTTCAATTTTTATGTAAAACAATATCTAATACTTTTCCAGTCCTCATGTTTTTGGGAAACAAAACATGACTGTTGCTTCTTTAAAATTCAGCAATACCAATTACATTGTGTTCTCACTCTCCACGATTTGCAATCCAGTTCTTAGAAAATGTGGATTGAATGGTGCCATGGTTGGGATTATTATAGCTACCTAGAAGTTGCTGCTGATAAGAAAATACTTCAGCTTTCCCAGCCTGTGTATAGCAGTTGCTTGAAAATGATTCTGAAGCATAGACTTCAGACAACTGTTTCATGTTAAACAACACACTTGAATCTGCTGAAATGAATGCTCACAAAAAAGAATTATTTTCCTCTGCAACAGTCACATTCAAGGATAAATGCCTGTTGATTTATAGAGTCTCAGGTCATCATATACCATGCATGCTGTTTTTCCCCATCTGAATAGCAATCCAGACCAAGCTACAGTACCCTGAATCAGTGACACACTTATTGACAGCAACTAGATTAGCAAAGATCTGCATGACAGGGCACATCCTTGTTTTGCTGCACTGGTAATCAGAATTTGGAGTCCTAGTAATCATGGAAAATAGAGATGTCTGAGCAGCTAATGGGTAGAGATGTCTGAGCAGCAAATATTCTTCTGGTGGTATAGGACACATTTATTTAATAGTGTAGAAGAGGACTAGTCAGCGAGACTCATGCTCTTCTAAGTTCACAAAAGAGACAATGATATCTTCACATCTAGGATGGAAGGGAAGCAGATCATTTTTTAAAAAACCCTGTGTTTATTCCATTTATTTTTAATTAACAATCTTTGAAAACTTTACTTCCAGAAAAAATGATGTGATGAACCTTCTTGAAAGTGCTGGATTTTCTCGCAGCAATCCCTACTATATTGTTAAGCAAGGCAAGGTATGATTAAGTTATTTATTTTTCAGCAAGTGTTTTCAGTTTATGTTGTAAACCACCTAGGTCATTGTATTGGGATTCAGGGTATAAATGCCTAAAACAAACTAATATAATAGCCACAAAGGTTTTTGATGAAAAAATAAATGGGCATTATGCTGCCATCCATTTGTGGAAGACAAAGGAATTTTCTCATATTTCTCTATATTGCTGCTGCTTTTTCGACCCTGGACAAGATCATTCCTGGGGTCACAGGATCCATGCAAAGAAATCTGTGAGGATCAATGGGCTGTAGTGAGGCGAGACAGGAGGATGAAATTGCCCCTTCCCAGCAGAGCTTTGTTGGTGGAAGAAGGAAGAGCGATGTCAGCCTCTGTCCTTTTGTCCTTTTTCTTGTTCCACCTTCCCAACCTCTGCACAGGTCCTGTAACCTCAGGAATGATATTTCTCAAGGCTGGTTATACCAGTTAATAAGTAGCTGAAATTTAAGACTTGTTACGCTGAGACATTAGTGCTTAGTATACCACTAGTCTGGCATTAGGCATTATAGCAATATGCAATAGAAGTATCAAGTTTGTAATTTTTTCCTTTTTAAAAAATCCTACTTAGTCACTGATTTTAAGTTTTTCCCTTTGTTCTTTTTCTGTATTTTGTTTTTGAAATAAATAAATAATAGAATTATCAAGGTGAAAGAGAAGAATTATTTTAAAGTGCGCTATATAAGATGTGTGTGGTGTTGTGTAAGCTACACATTGATCTTCATTGCTTTAGTTATGTACTTGCATACCCAAAATAATATTCCTTTTCTCATTTTAGATCAATCAGATGGCCACAGCTCCTGATTCTCAGAGACTGAAACTTCTAAGGGAGGTTGCTGGCACTAGAGTATATGATGAACGTAAAGAAGAGAGTATCTCATTAATGAAGGAAACAGGTAAACATGGCCTTTCTTTTTCAATTAGATGTTCAACACGTCACTGTTTTTCATAACTTCCAAATATTTCTAACTTGCATGTTTTCTTAATTTGCATTTTAATATTACATGTAAACTAATAAGCTGATATGTTGACACCATGTGGCAGCTATTGCTTTTGGGTAGGAGTACGGCAGTGTTCCCTCTAAGCTGAGTTAGTGTGAGCTAGCTCACAGTTTTTTAGCCTCCAACTCACACATTTTTGTCTTAACTCAGGAAGGATGGCTCCAGAGCAAACTAATTTATGCTGCAGCCAAATCGTTTGCTCACAACTTTAATGCCGGTAGCTCACAAAGTACAGTTGTTGCTCACAAGACTCCACAGTTTAAAGGGAGTATTGGAGTATGGTATGTGTACATTGGTTCAATTGCATATGTTGGGCTTCATACAGAGGTTTATCAGCTATGCAGGATGTACTAAATGCAGTGCCCCTCTCAAACAGCAGGTAGGTGCTACGTCTGACTACCTGATGAGGCTATGTGCTGGCTTCGGCTAGGGAATTAACATTTGACACCAGTTTGCACATATGTTAACCCTCTAGCAAGGGATATTGCTTGTAGTTAATATTGTGAGGAGACTGTCTCTCTGTTCCTTCTCTTTTCCATCCATTACTTTGTTCACAGATCAGGCTTTCACAAAGCCTGACAGCACTCAACACTGCTAATGTTCTGGATTTGTTTATATTGAAAAATATAAGAGATGAATTGTTGATCTTAAGATTTAACTTGAAATAATTAATCCACATGGAATTTTAAATCAAATTTTAATAATAAGCTTGAAGAGCACATACTGCAATGTTCAGTAGTGTCCCCAAATACGAGTGCTTAAAGGGGTTTAATTATGATTATCTTGAAGTTATCTTTGTCATCAGGTTATTCAGCTCTGTTTTTTTTAAATCACTTTCTAAAGAGGGGAAAAGGGAGAAAATCAATGAGCTGTTGAAGTATATTGAGGAACGATTACATACTCTGGAAGAGGAGAAAGAAGAGCTAGCTCAATATCAAAAGTGGGATAAAATGAGAAGAGCTCTGGAATACACCATTTATAATCAGGAACTTAATGAAACCCGGGCTAAACTTGATGAGGTAAGTCATTTTGTATATTACTTGTCCTATATTGTCTTTCATTATCCACTTTTGATCAACATAACATAACTTTGTGAAAATTTTAAAATATAGTTATTTTTGCATATCAAGAAAACTGATATTATCAAATGATTATTTATTAAATCTTTTCAGCTTTCTGCCAAACGAGAAACAAGTGGAGAGAAATCAAGGCAACTAAGAGACGCACAACAGGATGCTCGTGATAAAATGGAAGTAAGATCCAGAAGCATCTTATCATAAGAACAGTTATTATTGCATAGTAACCTCGCTCTGTAGATGCATATAACAAGATGTTGTCATGACTTAGTAGTCCAAGGTGGTAGATGGGATGTGCCCATGTTCATCCAAGTAGTGCAGTGTAAACAGCCGTGAGATAGTATGAGTAGTATGACTTCCAGGCATGTGTCACCTCCAGATGAGAGTGATAGGAATGGCTGTGATATAAATTACAAACCAACCTGCAAGCAATAGTGAAATCAGAATTTGAAACTGTAGTTTTGAAGCACATTTGCAAATCACTGGCCAAGTTGATTTGGTGATGCGTTTGAACTAATAGATGAATATTATATAATTGTTTGCAGGCTTATTCCATTAATGAGTTCTTTTGACTTGCATCATATACCTTCTTTCCGCTTGTGCTCCTCACTGTCTGTGGCAGAGGCAGTCTTCTACTGTGGAATGCATTCTTCTAACTAGGTGTTTTTGTCTCCTTGGATAAGCAGAAGTACCTAGTGTCAGAGGAATGTGCCTTCCATAGTAGTTGAAGAGGAGCACAAACAGAATGTGAAGCAGGGATTTACAGCCTTTTTGAGGCTGGAGGCACTTTTGGAGTTTTGAAAGGGGATGGTGAGTGCAACCTCAAAATGGCTGCCGTGGGAGTCAGAGCCAAAGCCAATACCGTGTTTCCCCGAAAATAAGACACTCATATGTCTTATTTTTTTTCTCTCAAGAAGAAACACTAGGGCTTATACCACAAATGCATAGAAATCCTGCTAGGGCTTATTTTTGGGGTAGGTCTTATTTTCGGGGAAACAGGGTACCTCCTTCCTCATTTTGCAGAAGAATTGCAGAAGGAGAATAAAAAAGAACAAGGGGAAGCTGGGGGAAAGAAAGGGAGAAAGAGAAGGGGGAATAGAAGGAAAATCCTTTCATCTGAATGAGGGCAGCCAGTATCAAGCACTGTCTTACATAGGCCCCACCTACTTTCTGAAAAGCTCCGTGGGCACCAGGGAAAGTACTGGCTGGTGCCACGGGCACCATGTTGGGGAACAGTTATCTAAGTATCCTTATTCCTAAAATGATGTTTTATGTATCTATCTGTTCATTTTTTAAGCTTCTTAAACTTCAACTCATTTTATGATATTGTACTTCTTCCATTGTTTGGTAACTTTTTTGATAACAAGAACTTGATGTATTAATTCTGAAATTATGTACAGAGATATATCCAATCTTCTGGTAACATTTGCATCATTCTGTAGGAAATTGAGCGGCAAGTCCGAGAACTAAAAACCAAGATCTCAGCTATGAAAGAAGAGAAGGAGCAGCTCAGTGCTGAAAGGCAGGAACAGATTAAGCAGAGGACCAAATTAGAACTCAAGGCAAAAGATTTGCAAGATGAACTGGCTGGCAATAGTGAACAGCGGGTAAGGGTCAAGGTGTTGGTCATTCATAAGAAATGGTTCTGGGTATTCTTTATTTTGTCCTTTTGGATTGTAAAAACTTCAGTGTGGAGCATTGCTGTTTTTTAAAAAAGATACTGTTGAGATTCAGTTACCAGATTGCATTACCATGGTGAAAATTGCCCTGTCTCTTACTGTAGTTGGTACATAATGAGGTAATTTAAAGAATGCAGCATGAGGATCTCAAAAGTGATTTACCCCATAGCAAGATTTCATGTACTGTTAATGATGTCCCTTTTTGGCCGCACTCTCAAAGAGGAAGCTCATCCACAAATTACTGTGTTTCAAGTCTGTTTTTTTCAGGAATTGTACTCTGAAATTATCCAAAGCTGTTTCTGAGCAGACATTTTTAGTGCTATGCTGATGATTAGTTCTTTGACAGAAAGGGTTCAGATTAATGTATCCTTTGTTTTTAGAAACGACTGCTGAAAGAGAGGCAGAAACTTCTTGAGAAAATAGAAGAAAAACAGAAGGAATTGGCTGAAACAGAACCCAAGTTCAACAGTGTCAAAGAAAAAGAAGAACGAGGAATTGCCAGGTCTGTGTGATAGCTAGTGGCACCATAGTGCCATGTCAGTGAGAAATATTCTGCATGGCCAAATGGCTGTGCATATCCAAGCATATCCTTCTTGAAGTTGCTTCTTGAAGTGCATATCCGACCATTCCTCTTGTATAAGAGAAAGATAATAATTCAGAATTTATTTGTGTCAGCTACAACTTCTCACAGGAGAGGGCTGAGTTACAAGCTGCAGAAATCAGTTAACACTGAACATTATTAAAGCTAGCCCGTTATGTTTATGGTATAAATATTTTAATTTTAAAATTATGTTTTTCTCTTCAAACAGACTGGCACAAGCTACTCAGGAAAGAACAGATCTTTATGCAAAGCAAGGTCGAGGAAGTCAGTTTACTTCTAAAGAAGAGAGAGATAAATGGATTAAAAAAGAGCTCAAGTCTTTAGATCAAGCAATCAATGACAAGAAGCGGCAAATTGCTGCTATACATAAGGACTTAGAAGATACAGAAGCTAACAAAGAGAAGAATCTGGAGCAATACAGTGTAAGGAGTCAAGATCGTCACTACAGAAATAGTTGAATGCAGGCTTATAATACATTAGGATTCTTTCAGTTAGCTACGTTTTGTGTTTATATTATATAGGACAGGGGTGTCAAACTCATTTGTTAGGAGGGCCGGATCTGACATAAATGAGACCTTGTTGGGCCGGGTCATGTGTGTCATAAAATGTAGTGCCAGGTAGTGGAGATATAAGCTTTATAAAGGACCCAAATTATTTTTTTTACTTAAAATAAAAACATGTTTAAAACATTAGCTCAGTAAGCTGCAAGCCTACTTCTGCTTTATTGACATTCACCACAGAAATCTCATGCTCAGAGTTCTGAGTCTAGGACCCAGGTTAAATCATGAAATGGCTGAGTGATTAAGAGAGTGTGGGGAAGCAAGCTGGCAGAACTGGAAGCAGCAGAACTGGAAGCAGGAGATGGCCAGTTCCACTGCGGGCCTGATAAAAGCCCTCCGGGGGCCTGATCCGGCCCCTGGGCCACATGTTTGACACCCCAGATATAGGACATCACAATATACACTGTTAACTTGAAAATCTTACATTTTTGTTTACTTGTACTTTGGATAAGAGGTAAGTGTGTGCTGTCTTGTAAGGACCTGTAGTTTTCTTAATATTCTTAACAGGAGGTAGATTCTTGTTATCAAACTTGTAACAACTTGGAAGCTTTAGATGAAGTTTCCCTATGAATAACAGGGTTAAAATTGCATCAGCCTGCCCTGCCTCCCCTTGGTACACTCAGCATACCTCCAAGTGCTATTGTATGTCACATTTGAACATAGTCCCTGATTTTGCCATATCCATATTGTCCGAATTGGGCCTGTGGCTTCTCACACATGTCCGCTGGCAGAATGAGTGTGGAAGTGAGGGGATGCAGTATAGTGTAATCCCAATAATACCCCCCTCCCAGTACAGGACTTGAATTGTAAAACAAACAAAGCAAATATATCTGTTTTGTATCCTGTCTTCATATGTTTCTGCTAACTCATTGTACTTTTCTGAAACTCTGAATTCGACCGGTTGTGTGGTGGTTCTTTTTTGGTGTTTATCTAAAAGTCTCAAATACCTTAAAACAATTGGATTTTTAGTACTTTAATTATATTAAAGGTAACAGTATTTATGAGATGTTTAGTTTAAAAACCTCTTTTTGTATGCATTAGAAATTGGATCAGGATCTTAATGAAGTAAAAGCTCGTGTTGAAGAGTTGGACAGAAAATACTATGAAGTGAAAAACAAAAAAGATGAACTACAGAGTGAGAGAAAGTTAGTAGTTTATTGTGGTTTTATCTCTTGTATCAATTATTTTGAAGAATGTGCAAGGTTAGCTTAACTTTTAAAATATATGTAATATTTTTTCATATTTTTAAGTGTTATACAAAGATGTCATCTTGAGTCTCAAAAGCAGTAATTGTTCAAGATATGTACAAAACAATTTCACTGTTGAAGTCTCTTACAGTTGTCGAACACAGTGCTGTTTTCTCTACGAGCAAGAGGGTTTGTTTGAACTGAAGTCAGGCAATTCGTGTTAATAAAGGGGGCTGATATTTGAAAAGGAAATGATGTCTTAAAAATGGACAGTGCAGTTTACCTCTTTATAGTTGGAGATTATCTCCACCCCCACCCCAAAAATCCTAACATTAGCTTGAAGTATAGCCTGTAGAAAAGTTAACAGAAGTGCTAACAATGCTTGGAATACATTTTGGATTTCTTTAGAGGTTTGAAAACCAGCACAGGCACCGGCGTAATCTATGCGGGGGCTGGGGGGCTGAAGACCCCCCCGAAATTCCCCAGAAGCCCCGCCCACCCCTCGCCCTCCCAAGCCGCCGCAGCTGCTGTTCTGCCTGCCTGCCTGCCGGGCGGCCCAGGCCCCTCCACCCCGAGTGCCAAAGAGCCGCTGCCTCTCCTCGGCTCGCCAGCTTCCCTCGCTCATGTTCATCTGCACAGCAGAGTTCCTCCGGAGCAGCCCCACTGAGCAGCCGGCAGCCTGGCTGAAGCCCCTCCAGACCGTCCGGGTCTGCAAAGGACAGCCGGCATTTCCCCCGCTTGGCTGCAGCACCAAGAGGGTTAAAGCAACCGAGCGCTAGACGGGGAGAGCCAGGAGCGGGGATAGAGGAGGGGGGGGAGGGATTTGCTTTTGCAAGGCTAAGGAGGACTGTGTGTGTGTGTGTGTGCGCGCAGAT
>NW_015174873.1:248786-310310 GCF_001447785.1 Gekko japonicus | reverse complement strand
CCCCCCCCCCGGGAAATTGGAAAGTCTACGCCCATGAGCACAGGCATTCCTATCTGGTAACTTAAATATAGAGATTATATAAAACCTTCATATAGCCTTTAGTAGGTGCTTTTAGTAACATGAATTTCACCTTAATTTTTCAGTTACTTATGGAGAGAAGAGAATGCAGAACAGCAAGCTCTTGCTGCAAAACGAGAAGACTTGGAAAAGAAACAGCAGCTGCTTCGAGCAGCAACTGGAAAGGTGATTTAGTGGATTTTTGCACGTTTGTTCTCACACAGTCAATTTTCTGCTACCTCTCTCCCCTGTCCTTGCTGCTTAAGTGCTCTGCTCAGCAGGCAGTTGTTTAAATAGATGTGATGTATCAGTTGCAAATCATAGAAATCACTGTAAATACTGTCTTTCAGTGGAATCCTGCCATTTAGTATTCATAGAAGTAGTCCATAGTGATACTAATAGCTGCCAGTTGATTTGAATTGGTAGTGTACTTGTGCATATACAGTTTTGCAGAAAAAAAACTGATGCAGACCTGTTGGACACACAACCCAAACAGGCTGGTTGGTCTTGATGTCTTACTGACACTTTTAAACATGCTAAGTGACTATCAGAAATGTGGTCTGAGGGTTATACTTTCCGTTGCCCTCTCCCCATCCCCCCCCCCCTTGCTCCTCGATCTGCAGTCATATAGCAAACACACTATTCTGATAAGTGCAAAACTAATAATGGCCAAAAACAAAACTTCAGAATAATTTGCAGAGTAGAAGTATGGATAGGGTTATTTTCATGTCCTCCAGTGTGTTCATTTATTTTACCTTATTATGACAGGCTATTCTAAATGGAATTGACAGCATAAACAAAGTCTTGGAGCATTTTCGGCGGAAAGGCATTAACCAGCATGTTCAAAATGGCTATCATGGAATAGTGATGAATAACTTTGAGTGTGAGCCTGCTTTTTACACTTGCGTTGAAGTTACTGCAGGAAACAGGTATATTTGAGCAACATTCTTTTTTGTACAAATGTTTGAAGTTGAGAAATGATCCTGTTAAACTAGATTGTGAATTACTTGATTTACCTTATTTGTTACTTATTTACCTTATTTATAGTCCACCTTTCTCAGTGAGACTCAAAGTGGATTACATAGTCAAATACAGTCAAGAGGATGGGACATTCACAATGCAATAGGATTTGGATTATAGAAATTTGGAGCCAACCAGAAATCTGAAACAGACCTGAAACAAACTTGTTAATAAAGCATAGGCATTTAAACATGACACAAACAATGCAGAAATTATATAGTAGAAGCATACTTACAGTATAGACAGATCACAGAAGTATAGTCCCCAGTTCCTATCTCTTTACCAATGTAATTTTCTGAACCATTGCATTACAGTACAGCACCAGTAAAGGTAAAGGTTCCCTTGCTCGAAAGCCAGTCAAATCCGACTCTAGGGTTGCGGTGCTCATCTCCGTTTCAAAGCCGAAGAGCCAGTGCTGTCTGAAGACGTTTCCGTGGTCGTGGCCGGCATGACTAAACACCAAGGCGCACGGTACGCTGTTACCTTCCCACCGAAGTGGTCCCTATTTATCTACTTGCAATTTCTTGCTTTCGAACTGCTAGGTTGGCAGGAGCTGGAACTAAAGAGGGGAGCTCACTCCGTCATGCGGCACCCGAGTCTCGAACTGCTGAACTACTGACCTTCCACAGCCTGCAGTTCAGCGTCTTAACCACTTGAGCCACCGCAGCTCCTGTGCTAAAAGGCCCTCCTGAATAGCTCAGCTTTGCATAGTTTGCAGAAAGCCATAAGAGTAGGGAGCCTTCCTAACCTTGTCAGACAGGCCATTCCATAAGGTGGGGGAAGGAGCACAATAGACAATGCACATATATGAGCAGTTGGTGATTTTGCCCCTTTGCAGGATGGCAACTGTAGAAGGCCCTGCTCAGATGAGTGAAGCTGTTGTGGCACAGCATAGGGAGATATAAGGCACCAAGTTCATGATGTACTTTGTATGTGATAGCCAGTATCTTGAATTGAACCCAGTAACCAATGGACAGCCAAATTAATCAGATAAGAGATTTAAAATAAATATAAAAACTGTGGAGCTAAGCTTATTGTCAAAGATGTGAACACTTTATTGATTGGGGGTGAGAGGACAGTGTTTTTTACAACTTCTTTTTTATTTTATGTTAGGTTATTCTATCATATTGTAGATTCTGACGAAGTTAGTACAAAGATCTTAATGGAGTTCAATAAAATGAATCTACCTGGAGAAGTAACTTTTCTGCCACTGAACAAACTGGATGTTAGAGATACTGCCTACCCTGAAACCAATGTGAGCCTGTTTGTTTTAAAATTAATTTAACAGTTTCAGCTGTAATACTTTCAGCACTGCTCTAGCCACATTTTATGGCCAGTTTATTTCAATTTCTGTGATGGAGTTCTAATGTGAACATCTTCTATTCAAGATCAGTGATTTTGTATACATTTTAATTCAATATACATTAGATTATTATTTTCCTCCTATTTGTGTTATACTTTACAATCAGTACTCGAATGTAACTGCAACACTGACACAACTTTGCTTAAGTGTTTAATCCCATTTTTGCTTTCAGGATGCTATTCCTATGATCAGTAAACTAAGATACAATCCAAGATTTGATAAAGCCTTCAAACATGTTTTTGGGAAGACTCTTATTTGTCGTAGTATGGAAGTGTCTACCCAGCTGGCCAGAGCTTTTACTATGGATTGTATTACGTTGGAAGGTATGTTTGGGGAACAACTTATATTTGTTGTTCTTCTCCACATGCTAGTCCTTTAATATATAGTAATTTCTAATGAATTATACAAACTTGGGGGGGGGGACCCTCTACAAATTCCATCTTTAGGAGATGGCTGTTATCTCCCAATATATGAGTGCTATATATAGGTCAGCTTTTTGTGGAGACCTATAATGACAACAAAAAGCATGAATGTCAGATTCCATTCATGTGAAATTAGGGGGAATGTCACCTTTTCCTTGGAGGAATACTGCTTAGGTTCCTCTAGATATTAGAGCTCCAGCAAGAAGGTTGTCCTAAGTGTAACATATATTGGTTCTTGCATTTCAGCCCTAGTTGTGCTTTTTATTTACCAACAATTGTACAGGCTTTATTGAAATGGATACTGCATAATTAACAGCATTGTCTTAAGAAGACACCCGTCAAAGTCCATTGGATTAAATGGCTGTAACTGTTTAGGACTGCACTGTAAATTGTTTACATGTTCTAGGCAGTTTTGTACCCATGTTAGTAGGGATGGGCACGAACCACATTTTTGTTGTTTGGCTTGTGGCTGAACCATGAACCCATACGAACCAGGAGGTTGGTTTGCAAACCGACCTGGTTTGTATTGGTTTATGAGCCATTTAAAGTTTAAACTGCTGCTTTGTGCTTCCCATGGCTTTCCGCGGGGAGTAGAAAGCAGGGGTTTCAAAACCTCTGCTTTCTACTCCCTGCAACTTTGTGGCAAGCAGAAAGCATGGTTTAAATGACTCCAAGCCATTTAATCCAAGCAGCTGAGTGGCGGGGAGCACCCTGCCACTCGGCTGTTTTTCATTCAGAGCTGCTTTCTTCTCTCCACAAACCGCCACAAACTTCATCAAAGTTCGTCGTGGTTCTTCATTTCGCAAGCATTGCTTCACAAACTACCCAAAATTTGTGGCCATCCCTACAAATTAGTATTAATGTCCACACGTATATGATAAGTTCAGGCAATTTACTCTGTAACCTGTATATTGTATGTTAGGGACTCTTTTGTGGGAGGGCAATACAGTCCTTAAGCATCCTAAATTAAACTGGACTTTCAGTACTTGAAAACAAGTTACAAATGGAAAGTGAGTTAGACATTGATGTACAGGATCTGGTGTTCATGTTGTTTAAGAGAAAGTTAAGGGGTATGTGTGTGAAAAGTATATTTAACAGAGTATTTGATCTTTTGTGACAGCTAGTACATCATCTGTAATCTAGTGTGCTTTAATAAGCTGATAACATGCTGTGCCAGTTCTGTACCTAAATTTGTTCATTCTATGTATTATAAAAGCTAGCCCTATAATTTCCTGGATGTTTAGAAAAGATCAGCCTTAGTGTTAGAAACCTGCTGTTCTTGAGGCATTAATAGTTTTTTAAAGCAAAACATCTATATGGAAGGGTTTGTATGTTAATAACACTCCATTAGGTTCATGATTCTAAGAAGCTCTATGGAATCACATATGTAAATGCTCTGCTAATAATGGTGAATTAACTCTGGCGTGCACATTGTGTGGGTGTGTAACAGCTAGCATTTATTCTTAACAAAAAAAATAATTTCTGTTCTTAGGTGATCAAGTCAGCCACCGTGGGGCTTTGACCGGAGGTTATTATGACACAAGGAAGTCTCGGCTTGAACTCCAGAAAGATGTTAGAAAGGCAGAAGAGGAATTAGGAGAACTTGAAGCAAAACTCAATGAAAACTTACGTAGAAACATTGAAAATATCCTTCATGTATGCGGCATATCTGCTTCTGTGAAAGATCCCGTGTAAAAGTACATAGACTGAAGTATGACTGCAGTATGAAAGCAGCTGGTAGTTTTGAATTGTGTGCATACACTTGTGTGTTGGAGAGCCAGTTTGGTGTAGTGGTTAAGTGTGCGGACTCTAATCTGGGAGAACCGGGTTTGATTCCCCACTCCTCCACTTGCACCTGCTGATGTGACCTTGGGTCAGTCACAAGCTCTGGCACAGCTGTCCTTGAAAAAGAGCAGTTTGTGTCAGAGTTCTCTCAGTCCCACCTACCTCACAGGGTGTCTGTTGTGGGGAGGGGAAGGGAAAGGAGTTTGTAAGCCGCTCTGAGACTCCAAGTGAAGGGCGGGGTATAAATCCAATCTCCTCTTCTTCTTCTTCTTCAATGTTAGGAAGATCACAAGGAATAATTACCATTAAGACAAAGAGATACAGGTAGGTTCTTAACAGAATATATCAAAATCTGCTACTGTACTGGAAAGAAAAGGAAAGGATTGGAAGTATCTGCTGAGAGCAGTGTGTTTTGAAGCTGAGACAAATATGTAGGCAGCTCAAAAGCTGGATAGGAGACTTTGTTTTGCTGAGTTTGTTTTTTCATTCATGATTGGTGGCGGAATTCTGTACTCTCTCTTTAAAGAGGAAGATGCCGGGCTGTATAAGCAAACTAACAATAATTTAAGGAAATAGATGAATAGATATAAATCTTATATGACTTAACATCACATAAGGCTTCAAATATTTCTCAAATATACAATAATATGAAATACAAAAAAATACAATGGGTAAGGTAGGGATTTAATACAATATCTACCATTTACTATTTAACACTCCTTAAAGAAAGACTGCACAAATTCCAATTTCAGTGGACTGAAAAACATGAGCTTCAAATATCCATAAAGCAAATACATCCACTTCTTAAGAGAAACAATGTAAAGTACGCTGCAATCAGCAAGTAGATCCAGTCCTTAGGACTTGAGACAAACAATAATAAATAAGCTGCGTCAGCTCATCCTTCAGATTGTTCAATGAGTTTTCGATCCCTTCATCAGGACTGCACATCACTTCTATGTAAACAGCCAGGACTGATCTTCTGATACTGTGTTGCATGTTAAGGTACTGAGTAAAGGTAATATCCTGAGACCTGGATCCATTTGAACCAAGTCCTGTTTTTACCATCTCTACTGCATATCTAGTTGTATGTGACACATCTGGTTGATGAGGTGAATGAGGAACATGTGTGCACCTGCCAGATTTTCATCCAGCTACTTCTTTCTTTTCGATGCAAATTATGCGTGCTCTGGAGTACAAATAATTTGTAATCGGCTGAGAAGAAGGGTAGGATGAGGATATGGTAAATGCACACACAGGTCTCCTGTTTCCCTCAGCAGCTTACATTTGCAGAGAAAGAGGTGAAAAGAGCTGTATTAAGTCCCATAGGAGTATTGTATACATAGGATTCTACTGTAAATGGGTTGTGCCCAAACTTAGTCCTTCTTTCAATATAGTATTGATAGCTGCAAAAGCAGTGTTTATTAACATTTCCATTGATGGCAAGAAACATTTCTAAATGGCATACTGTCCATATTTATTATTTCATGTTATCTCATTTTATATAGCATTAATATTATTGAGAGGTGTCAAATGCAACAGTTATTGTATTGCTTTTATAAACCCAGTTTAATTCAGTTTCTATTACAATTACTTATAACCAATTATGGCATGAAATACATATTTTTTGCATCAACACTGTAATGTATAAAAATTTCTTACTGATATATAAGACCTCAAGTATATTATTCTTGTTCCATAAACCATTTTTTTTTAAAAAGGAAGATTTTTTCCTTAGCACATTGCATGGATTAATAATGAAATTGATCAGCTCATGAATCAAATGCAGCAGATTGAAACCCAACAAAGAAAATTCAAAGCTTCCAGAGACAGCATCTTGTCAGAGATGAAAATGCTGAAAGAGAAGAGACAGCAGTCAGAAAAAACATTTATGCCCAAGGTATGGTATCTCTGAGAACATGTGAAAATTTATTAGGTAACTGGTTTAGTTGCATTGTACTGAGTAGTCAGACTATTTGGCACAGCGGATAGCTTGAGTTACAGAATTCAGTGCCACCAGTTAGGGTAACTGCCAGTGAGTTCAGTGTTAGGAAAGTCAGCAAGAAAGGTACACATTAGGCTTATGATCATTTGAGAACAAACAGAAAGAAAGAAACTGCATAGTTAAAGAGATCTTTACTGTGCAGTTTCTTTCTATTTGGACTGTGCTGGAAACACACACCCCCCTTTTTTTTGGTTATTGACCATTTGAGCCACTTCTGTATTTCCAAAGGTCACCATATTTATACTGTTAGGCCCTTAAGAAGTATATAGTTGTGGTGGATTGCTTTTTCTAGCATGTTCTGCCACTTTTACTGATGGTGATGAATTGGAGGGGTATCCTTCTTTTTTATTTTTAGCAACGCAGCTTACAAAGTTTGGAAGCAAGTTTACATGCTATGGAATCAACACGAGAATCATTAAAAGCAGAACTTGGAACAGACCTGTTGTCTCAACTTAGCTTAGAGGATCAGAAGCGAGTAGATGCACTCAATGATGAGATCCGACAGCTACAGCAAGTAAGAAAAAATAGTTAAAAATAAAAGTGTAGTAGTCAATAGTGTTTTGATTATATATGTTTGTTCCAAATTATCTGGTGTTGTTGATTATTGTTCCCTTTGTCTCTCCTATCTGAATGTAAAACAAGAATTAAAATAATCTAATTCTGAATGATTTAGTTACTTTTCCATTTGGAAGCGGACAAAACAGGTCTTTTACAGACTACATTGCATAACATATCAGGGTGGATAGGACAGATCAAGAATATTACTTTCACATTAGTCATGTTTAAAAGACTGTTTAGACTTCAGGGACTTCTTTGCCAAGACTCTTACTTTAAGTTAAATTGCATCCAGTTAAGTACAGAGAAGCAGAACTTTTAAAATCACAGTTGGTATACATTTTTCATAAAAATAACAAGACTGAGAAAGAGTCTCTGCCATGCTTTGATTATTTCAAATTTGAAATAGCCCACCATATATTTTTTAAATTACTTTTTAGTACAGTTTTCTTTTTTCTTCTAGGAAAACAGACAGCTTTTGAATGAAAGGATCAAGCTTGAAGGCATCATCACACGAGTTGAGACATACCTCAATGAGAATCTTAGGAAGCGTTTGGACCAAGTGGAACAAGTAAGATTACATTTTTAAAAAATGTTTGCTGCAATAAGGAACTTTTGAACACAGATCCTGAAGTTGTATTGCATTATGATGTCCAAGATATAGTGGATGTTCACATGTTTGGCTATGTGTGTGATGTAGTTTTATTCCACTTTTTAGTGAAAAATGGGACTTTAGTGCAAGTATTCCATGGTAGCAAGTAGAGAGTTAGAGTACAGTTATACTCTGACAACTTTGTTCATTGGAACTGAATATTGACTCTGCTTTGCAATTTTAGGAGCTGAATGAGCTAAGAGAGACTGAAGGTGGCACTGTTCTTACAGCTACGACATCTGAGCTTGAGGCAATCAACAAAAGAGTAAAGGATACCTTAGCAAGATCAGATGGTTGGTAACATTTCTTCTTTAATCAGAGAGGGAAAGGGCTACTTATAGCTATTTTATTTCCTGCATTAAATTACATGTTTCAACAAACTTAAGAACAATTAGTATAGTATACTTCTGAGGGCAAATTTAAAATCAGTTTTGTCCTCAAATAACATACAGTACACATAGAACTACTGCTGTGTGCCTCAACATTTTTGCCATGTTTTTCAGGAAGCCTTTCAGAAAGATGTAATACTTCTGTTGAACTGCCTTATTGCAGTTGATTCCTGTGTCACAGTCCAAAATTTTGCTGCTAGGATTTTCATGTACTTGACACACTTTCCTTGGTTCCAAATCAATATGGATTTCTACATAGCCTTCAAAAGTCTCTTAACATTAGAAGACGAAGAAGAAGAAGAAGAGATTGGATTTATATCCCGCCCTTCACTACCCAGAGGTGTCTCAGAGCGGCTTACAAACTCCTTTCCCTTCCCCTCCCCACAACAGACACCCTGTGAGGTGGGTGGGGCTGAGAGAGCTCTGACAGGAACTGCTCTTTTTCAAGGACAGCTGTGCCAGAGCTTGTGACTGACCCAAGGTCACATCAGCAGGTGCAAGTGGAGGAGTGGGGAATCAAACCCGGTTCTCCCAGATTAGAGTCCGCGCACTTAACCACTACACCAAACTGGCTCTCAGTCCTCCTGGTCTTTTCTACATTTACTTGTAGCCCTGTTTGTATGTTACAGTGAATGCACATTCATCCTACACATACATGGGTACACCAGTTTATAAAAAACAGCCATGATACATTCACTTTGCGTTTGAAACCCAAGACAAGTACCTGGATATATGTAGGATTTGTATCACATGTTCAGCTGTATATGTGTTGAATGTAACATGAGAATTATGCATGTAATACTGATTGTTCTTGTGTTCACTGTAACTGGTGGACAAGGCTGTTGTGTAATGTGTAAGCGGCACCATTTTTATTACACATCACTTTAAAAAATAATATTGTATTTTTAACAGTTGAAATATGACTACAGTTTTAACATTTTTCTCATTTTTTTTTTAATGTACTAGATTTGGACAATTCAACTGATAAAACGGAAGCAGGGATCAAAGAGCTCCAGAAAAGTATGGAACGTTGGAAGAATATGGAGAAAGAGCACATGGATGCCATTAACCATGACACAAAAGAGCTTGAGAAGATGACTAACCGGCAAGGCATGCTTCTGAAGAAGAAAGAGGAATGTATGAAAAAAATCAGGGAGTTGGGCTCACTTCCCCAGGAAGCCTTTGAAAAATATCAGACACTGAGCCTAAAACAGGTAACAGCAGTGTTCAGTTTTCTGTTCCACAGGTAATGGGTATTAGTTTGATACTGACTTACTGTTTTAACCTTTTATACAGCTGTTTCGCAAACTGGAGCAATGCAACACAGAACTGAAAAAGTACAGTCATGTTAATAAAAAAGCTCTTGATCAATTTGTGAATTTTTCGGAGCAGAAGGAGAAATTGATAAAACGTCAAGAAGAACTGGATAGGGGCTACAAATCCATTATGGAGTTAATGAATGTTCTTGAACTCAGAAAATATGAAGCTATCCAGCTGACGTTCAAACAGGTATTATATGGTACCTATAATGTCAGGGCTTTCTTTTCTTGGGATGGTACTTTGTGGTTTTATTTACCTGTTGGTTTTTGACATTTTGGCCATCATGTTAAGTTGCGTAACCATAGTTGTAAAGCTCTAGGAATTTACTTTGTTGCATCGAGTTGCCACAGTAGCAATACATTAACATTATTATCTTTTTGAAGTACTTGGCCTTTAATTATTATTTTAACTGGATGTGGATTGGGTTTTTGTTCTGATTTTAATTGCACATTTAAAATTGTTACTGCTATTACAAACTGTTTTATTTTGATAGAATCTATGTATTTTTAGTGAAACATTTTTTTGTTTTTATAGGAAAGCTGGTCGGTCTGAAATCTTACCAAAAGCTCATTAGCTACACAAATGTATAATGATAGGTTTTATTTTATACAATGCAATTTCTATGAGTTGAAACTGACAGGCAGGACAGTAACTTTTGGATCATTTCCTGTTAGTGTCAGAGAAGGAAGTCAAAACTTTGTTATGCTGCTTCAAGAAGATGTTTATTTTTATATACAAATTTATTCAAACATACCCCACCTTTCATTGTGGTTCAAGGCAGCTTACAATAATAGTTCAAAACATTTTCAATTTAAAACCAAAGATAAACTCCAAATCCCTCCCCCCGTCACCCCATTAAAAGATGCTTGCCACTTTTGACTCTCCCCCCCCCGCCCCCAAAAGCCCTGGCAAACAGGCAGGTCTTGCAGCGCCTCCTGAAGATCTCGAAGGATCACCTCTTTGGGGAGCCATTCCACAAATCCAGCACCATGATAGAAAAGGTTTGGGCTCTGGTCGGTGCCAGATGGGCCACCATAAGTGGTGGGATAGCCTGCATATGGCTGCCAGTTGACACACAACATAACTATGTTGTGTATTTTATATTGATATTTATACTGTTGTTTTATCTATTGCTTTCTTATGTAAGCCGCCCTGACCTGACTCGGTGGAGAGGGCGGGGTAAAAATCAAATAAATAAATTAATTAAATGTGGAATGAGTCAGTCCTTCAAGTACATGGGTTGTGAAGGACCTTAAAGGTCATAACCAGCACCTTGAATTGAACTCTGAAACAGACTGGCAGCCAATGTAGCCATTTCAGAATAGGCAGCATGTTCAGGACTTCCGGTCTATGGCTTCAGCGATGGCGGAGGCTCTCTCCTGAACGGGGGAGGCATTCCGCGCTCCAGGGGTGCTGGAGGGGTGTCACCTCAAGTGGCACCCCCAGGTGAGCCTCAGTGTGGGGCTCCAAGCCGGGGGCGCTTGAGGGGCGACCTCTTCCACGGCTTGAAGCCGGGGAATTGAGGCGCTCCTCCCTGCCCCATTCGGTCCACCCCCTGAGAGGCTCGGTTTTTACCGAGCATAGCTGAATGCCGATCGGGACAAGCAAGCGGGTCAGCGAATGAAACATGATTAAAAGGAGTCTGTGATCAGACTGTCAAGGAACTGGAGAATGAGACGAGCGAAGAAGCTTTAAAAGTGAGTTCCGATCCCCCCCCCACCCTCAGCGGCGTCGGGAGGAATCCCAGACGTAAACAAACCGAACTGTGATTTAAAGAGACGGGGAGGGGGAGAAGACAATTAATCACTCAAGCGTGCCAGAGACTTAGCTGTTTTTTGCGGATAAACCAGCACTTGCTGAAGAAGTGTGAAAAAGCACTCTTTAGTATAAACAAAGCGGAAAATGGCCGGCGTCCGAGGGAGAGGAGTAAGAGGGGGGCGTGGTTCTCAAAGTCCGAGAGTGGAGGAAGGAGATGTTTTCTCCACACTAACAGAGCTGCTTCGGCCCATTCATGAAAGACTCGATGGCCTTAACCAATTGATTGCTGCCTCAAACCAGAGCATGGCAAAACAGCAACAGCAGATCACCGAGCTTGTGAAAAAATCGATCCAAACTGATGAAAAACTTAAAGAGACCACACATGATGCTAAAAAGCTGAAGAAAAGAGTTGGTCTGATGGAACAAAAGCAGGATCTACACGAAAGGAAGCTATTGAACCTACAAATGGACAAAGCGAATAAAACCCTTAGATTCCAAGGGGTGGCTGAGACGACAGGAGAAATTTTGAAAGATGTGGCAGCTGAGCTAATCGCTCTATCGCTCGGCATTGCAACGGCTGAAGCGCATGCAGAGATAGAAGTGACATATCGTTCTTACTCTAAATATATTAAGCAAAACAAACTGCCGGGCGAGATCGTGGTCAAATTTCTCCGACGACAGACAAGAGATGATATTCTCAAAGCAACAGCAGACAAACCCCTGCAAATGGGATCAGCAAGTATCAGGGTCCTTAAGGACGTTCCATTTGAGGTTCGACAGAAAAGAAAAGCGTACAAAGAACTCATCTCAACACTTCAGATCAACCAAATTCAATACTCCTGGCTTTTTCCAGAAGGGGTCCAATTCAAATATAGAGACAAAAGAGAAAAAATCGACTCGGTGTTAAAAGCAGAAGAATGGTTGAAGCAATTCTTCGGACAGAAAGAGGAAGAGCAGCAAGACGGAGGAGGCCAGGCAGCTGACCTGGAAGAGACGGACAGAGACCTACTTGGAGCAGAAGGAGGCACGGCCAGAGAAGCATATGACTTGCGGCTAAGAGTTGCCAAATAGCACTTATGAACTAAAAAGACTTATGGATGAACTGGAAGAAGTCTATGTGCACACTGAGAAGAAATTAGATATACAACAAAATGGACTAACTAATCTCCTAAATTCCTTGACTTAATGAAAGCATTAATCTTTATAACTAACTGCATACTAACTGTTAATGACCCTACTTTCTTGGGTTTTTAGTTATAGTGTGGGTTTTCTTTCTTTATACTGTTTGTATCCTGGGGTTTGTTATTTTAGTTTGTTATTTTTTCCCCCCCCTTCCATTTTTTCTCCCTCTCTTTTCTTTCCTTTTTGTAGTCACGTAGGTGTAATAAAAAATCAATAAAGCTACCCTTCGGGGGATTTAAAAAAAAAAAAGAATAGGCAGCATGTTCCCACTGTCATGCTGTCACATTCTGGATCAGTTGAAGTTTCCAGGTTGGCTTCAAGGGCAGCCCCACATAGAGCGTGGACCACCATGGCCAGATGAGCTGAGTCTAGGTAACAAAAGAGTTGGTCAGTCAGATGCAGCTGATAAAGGCACTCATGGCCACCATGCCAAACTTTTCAAACAGCACCCCCAGCGTTTTAACCTGCTCTGAAGAAGCCGATATCCATGTAGGACAAATAGATTAATTCCCTTTAGAATATCAGCTCCCAACCAGCATTACCTCTGTCTTGTCTGGCTTCAGCTTCAGTTTGTTCTGACTTAGCCACCAGCCTCAAAGCACTGGTTCAGAACCAAGGTGGATGCATTTGGAGGTTGCATCTGCATATTGATTGCACCCAACACCAAAGTTCTGGACAATCTCATTCAGTGGGTTTGTATATATTTTAAAGAGCATGGGTGAGAGAACAGAATCCTGTGGCACTCCACAAACCCCACCCAGCTGATTCTGCACTTCCTGTATCAACAGGGAAGGTTGTCCTCTGGCCAACTTTAAACGGAGATTGTCCATCAGTCCAACTAAAGTCATCTCGGTACCAAACCCAGGCCTGAACCCAACTTGAGATGGGTGGGTCCAAGGGCATGTTGGCCCCTGTTATGTATTTTGTGTTTTGCACCCTTAACACTAAACTTTCAATCATTCTTGCTCATACTTAATATAAACGGCAGTGCGTTATTTTTATTTTTAAAAATCTGAATTGAATTTCTCCAGGTGTCAAAGAACTTCAGTGAAGTATTTCAGAAGCTGGTACCTGGTGGGAAAGCTACTCTTGTGATGAAGAAGGGTGATGTGGAAGGCAGTCAATCCCAAGACGAAGGTGAAGGCAGTGCTGAGAGTGAAAAAGGATCAGGCTCTCAAAGCAGTGTCCCGTCTGTAGACCAGTTCACTGGAGTTGGGATTAGGGTAAAGGAATGTTACATTACATAGCTTTCAGATTGCTGATAACTAGTTTTCAGATAACAAATATTGTAATTCTTACATAGTAGAAGTAATTAACGTTTACGATTACTTTTCTTCAGGTTTCATTTACTGGTAAACAAGGTGAAATGAGAGAGATGCAGCAGCTTTCTGGTGGACAGAAGTCACTGGTGGCTTTAGCCTTGATCTTTGCCATTCAGAAATGTGACCCTGCTCCCTTTTATCTCTTTGATGAAATTGACCAAGCCTTGGATGCCCAACACAGGAAGGCTGTTTCAGGTAAGGGTTTATATGATTATATATGTTACAGATTTAAAAAAATTCACTGGTAAGTCTTATTTCAGACAGAAAAGAATCTCACAGGGTGGTTTGAAGATGCATGGTTCTCTGTCAGTGGACGAAGGTATCCTCGTATGGGTTGTGCCTCCTCCCTGCTTCATGGGCAGGACATATTCAGACTTTTTGCCAAGGTATCTCTTATCTTTAGGAGGTGCTTGATCCCCCCTCCCACTCCATGGACAGACAATCTTCCACAGCTCTCTTTTCTTGCTTAACAAAAAAGCAGAAGAAAATACCAAAACATCTGAAGAAATCAGCACTGGCTCCTTCAGCCTCTCACTTGCAAGCAGCAATAGCAGAGGTGAAGGAGAAGAAATTGTCTTGTATGGAATGCCCCAGGCAGCAACTGGAGTTGAGTCAGTATGGCAGGACAGCACAGCTGCTGTGCTATTCAAGGTCCTGAGACAAGGCTCTGCAATGGCAGCCAATGCCTCTCCCTTAGCTGTTGCTCTCCTCTTTCCACTGCTGAAGCATTGGCAGGAACAGGGAGTGGCCAGCAGGTCCTCTCTGGCTCTGAAGCAATAGTGGTGGATGGCCCGGATGGTGGAGACACCTGCAGCTCATCTGAACCAGCACACCTCACCCAGTTAACTTTGCAAAGCCAGGAGGCCTTGGTGTTCTTCCCCATCGGTAGGGTGTCATTTGCCTTACGAAGGTGTCTCTTCCCTTCCTTCTTCACTCATCATCATCAACAGGGCTTCACTCCCCGCTGACCTCTGTGCCTACATTACTTTAAAAAAGTGGTGAAAAACAATAAACAGAATCTGGGGTGTGTGTGCAAAAAAGGAGGTGCCATAGAAGGAGGGACAAGTGTTCCTCCTTCCCCTTTACCTATTTGTCATCTTTTTCTTGCCCCCCCCCCCCGGATGAGGGGGTTTAACAGATGCCAGTACCCTATCTCACCCACAGATCACATCCTCCACGATGTTTGGAAATTGAAAGGAGAGCACTAGAGCAACACGGCAACCCAGAAAACATCAATAAGGTAGTCTTGGGGCCGTGCTTGGGAGCAGAGTCCTCCAAAAAGTAGCTCCTCAGCAATTTCTTTCTGCTCTGTTAGCTCCCACCCAGGATAATAGAGTTTTCAATATCCTATGCAAGGATATCTTTCTGCACTGATGGAGAATGTAACATCGGACTTAACCATAAGGGTTTCTTTTTACTAGTGGATTGGAAGGTATCCTTCCCTACCCTAGTTGGCAGAGGAGGAATTGGAGAGGATCTCCCTACGTCAACAGGAAGGCTGTCTGGGGTTATATGTCCGGTTCTTCCAACTTACAGTATATCCAGTTACAGGTCTTCAGGGACAAGTTGTATAATTGCTACACTAGAGGTAGAGCTGTCTTCCTCTGACTCTTGGAAAGACATGAACAGGGGGAGGGGGTTAAGTCCCTCTTCAAGATAGTGAGAAGCCTTTGCAAAAAAAATTGCATACGCCCTACTCACAGAGCAAGGAGGGAGGCAGAACCCGTACCAGGATACCTTCCAATCTACTGATGGTGAAGAAACCCTCATGGTAAGCCCACTTCATTCTCTCCTTCTCCACTTGTATGCTGTCCCCGGGTGGATAATAAGGGATTTCCAAAAATGGGGAAATAGTGGATTTTGTAATAGGCATTTCATTACAAATTGTTTATTCTCCTAGATAACTGGGATGCAAGGGAGGTGGTACCTTAAAAAAACAGAATTCTAAAAACACAATTAAAACTATCAGGGGAAAAAAGGTTTATAAGTCCAGGCACCCACAAAGCAATCATCTTGTGGAGCCAAAATTGTTGTGAAGATAAAAATGGAGACGAGGAGAATGATGTAAACTGTTTTGGGTCTCCATTGTGGAGAAGGGTGTGGGGTATAAATTAAATATATTTTCTGAAGAATTCTAAAGAAACCCTCCAGAACTGCAAGAGGGACATGGGTATTCTAGTTCAGGGCCCCCCAACGTAGTGCCTGTGAGCACCATGGCACCCACACCCACACACACACTTCTTCTGGCGCATGCCAAGTGTTTGTAGAAAGTGGGTGGGCTATGGTAGGGGTTTTGCCCAGCAAGACTTCCACTTGGTCACTGGCAATTTGATAGGCTGTGCAGATTTGTAAAAACATTGGTTTGGCAGCAGCTGCCACCAGAGCACAAGGATCTTCAGTGTGCGACTGAAATTAAAATTTTGAACACTTTGCAATAACAATCACAAAAGTGTACTTTGGTTCTAATGTTTATTGTTTATTGAGCTGATACAGAGTGCATTACTGCCCTTGTTGATTACTGCTCCGTACCCTCGTTGTATGTTTGCTATCTGAAATTAAACTAGGGCATGCATTTTGTAGCTGTAGCTGTTTCCACCTCCCACAGCAGCCATTTTGTGGTTGTGCCTACCACAGTGGGTCAGAATTCCAGAAGTGTCCACAGGCTGAAAAAATCCAGGGACCTGTGTTCTGATTATCTCTGGAAGGCTGTTCTATAAAATTGGAACAGCCACAGAACAAGCCCACAGGTGGGTAACTATGGAACATACCCTCCCAGGAATCAGAATGACAAAAAGACATTGCTGCATTGAATGAAGATGCTGCAAGGGCTCATGGGAAATAATGATGATCCCTTGGTATTATGGCATTTTCAAATAAGGCACTGCATGTATGGTTTATTATGCAGGAAGGTCCAGAGAGTTAAGAAGAAAGCTCTAAAGTTAAAATGTAACAGAATTATGATGAGAGAATTTAATACTAAAAGTGGGCTGCTGTCTTTATACAATACAACTGCTGTTACAATTTGAGGAAAAATCATTTTAAAGTTTTTTTGTAATTGGCATCTTACTCTTGCAGATTCCCTGGGGTATTTCAGATCTCTGTTGATGTAGTATAACGTCTAGACAAACTATAGGAGTGTGTAGTAAAGTTGCGGGAAGGTTTAAGACTGTTGGAAGGAGATAGCAGGCATTGTTAAATGCTCAGCCTCGTATTCAATACTGACATCCTCAGTGAGTTTCTGTTGGGGTATGTAGATAGATGGGTGCATTAAAAGGATCAACAAACAAGGAATATATATTTTAATATTTGTCTTTTCTCCCCAAAGGGGCTCAAAGCAACTTACAACTCAAACCCCCCAAACAAACGTAGCTATTCACATAAACCAAAAAGAAAGCCACAGCAAATTATATCTCAGGCTGGTTCTGGACTCATGCCTTTTGCCACACCCAAGATTTATTAGTACCTGAAGGGGATGGGGCCAAATCCTCAGTAAGATGGTGCATTAATAAATATGTTCCTTTACTCTTTCACATCCTAATTTTGCAAAAATTGAGAAATTTGTTATATATTGTTATAAGAGTTCTATTATTAGTATTATTGTTATCTATTGGCAAAATTCATACCTCACCTTCTGCTGAGGTGGTTAACTTAAACATTCATTAAAACTAAACCAAAATGCATAATTAAAACTGGGGGTCTTTCCGTAGAAAAAGAGCTGCAGGAGCTCATTAGCATACAGTATGCTAATGAGCTACTAGGCTATTAGCATATGCCACACGCCCTGACATCACCGGAAGTGGTGTCAGAAGGGGAAGCGGGGGGGGGAGGCATCTTCAAAAGTCTCCTCTTCCCTTCCCCAGCTGGCCTCACTAAAGTTGGGCCACAGAAGGAGGAAAGAGGGAAGGAAAGAGAGAGTAGAGAAAAGGAAAGAAGGAAGGAAAGAAAGAGAAGGAAAGAAGGCGGGAAAGAAAGAGAGAAGGGAAGAAGAGGAAAAGGAGAGAACGAAAGAGAGGAAGGAAGAGAAAGATAAGGAGGGAAAGATGGCAAAGAGATGGGAGGAGGGAGGCTCTCCCACCCCCCTATCAAGCCCCTGCCACCCCCGTGGATCCCTTACCGCTTTGGCGCGGACTGGGAAAAGCCGGCAGCGGGGCTCTCCAGGCCTCCCCCGAGCCGCAGCCCTTCAGCGCGGACCGGGAAAAGCCAGCAGCGGGGCTCTCCAGGCCTCCCCCGAGCCGCAGCGCTTCGGCGCGAGCCCGGCAAACCTGGTTGCAGGGCTCTCTGTGCCTCCCCTCCCGGCCCCAGCGCTTCTGCACGGGCCCGGGGAACTCAGCTGTGGGGCTCTCCGCGCCTCCCCCCTCCGGCCCCAGCGCTTCGGCGCGGGCCCGGGGAATCCGGCTGCGGGGCTCTCCACGCCTCCCCCTGGCCCCAGTACTTCAGTGCAGGGAGCTGGAGGCAGGGCTTGCCGCCGCCACCACCATTTGCGCCTGCTCCTGGGCTGCTGGAGCGGTGCTCTGGCGCGCTCCAGCCCCAAAAGACCCCTGATTAAAACCAAGATTAAACTACACAAACTAAAACATATGACAGACAAGAGGGCTCACTGAGGGCATCTTTGGCCACTGGCAGAAGATGGCAACAGAAGAGGACAAATTAATTTCCCTGTAGAAGAGTGTTCCAGAGTTTTTGTTACAACCAAGAAGGTCTTGGTTTTCAGAAGGTGGGGGGTATTTGAAGCATGTCCTTGGATGATGACAATAGCAATTGGGTAGGTTTGTAGGGAGTAGATGGTCCTGCAGGTATGCTGGTCCCAAGCCATATAGGGCTTTAAAGGTCAACACCAGCACCTTGAATTGTGCTTGGAAACAGTTTGGGAGCCATTGTTAGATGTGCCAAGACTGGAGTGATATGGCCCCTAACAATCCACTCTAGTCAACATCCTAGCTCCAGTTGAAGGTTCCAAATTCTTTTAATGGCAGCCCCTCCCCCCCTTTCCCGAGTTCATTGGCAGTAATCTAATCTAGATGTAACCAGGGCATGCAGCATGGATCTCTTCTGTCCAGCCTCCTATTCTATACTGCATTACATTGGAACAGAATGTGCCTATTGAAATATAATTTGGAGTTTATATGCTCACAATAAGGATTAATCTGTTTAAGTAACCATTAAACTCCATTAATCAGTTATTTATGGTATATGATGGTAGAATATAATATAAAATTTAAGAAACCCAATATGAAGGAAAACTAAATTTTAAAAAGTTTTTACAAATGGTTATAGTAGAAGCCTCTGCATTTAAGTTTTACGTACTAAAGAAATATACTACAAATTGTAAGAAAAATAAAAAATATTTTATTATATTTTTAGATATGATAATGGAATTAGCAGAACATGCTCAATTCATTACCACGACTTTCAGGCCTGAACTGCTTGAGTCAGCGGATAAGTTCTATGGTGTAAAATTCAGAAATAAGGTATGCATGTTTCTAAAATAGGCTGTGGCCAAAAGCTAACTTCCAAATGATGTTGCTTGCTTATAATCAGACTGTATCTATTATATGGTAGCAAGAAGTGATACATTTACAGATACATATTAAAAAGTTGAATGGTTGTTTCATTTTTATTTTCACTTCTGTAGATAGGTTTAACAGTAGGGCTGTATGTGATTTACATTTTTTTAAATTGTGTGTTAAGAAAGTCTGGATTTTGGCACTTTTGTAAATTATGGAAGTTATACAGACTGGTATGATTTTTCCCTTTTTTATTATGTAGTAAAATGCTTGGGCCCTTGCTCCCCCACCCACTCCACTACTAAACATTTTACCCCGCTTTTTCTACAAAATCAAGGATTTTGAAGGACACACGATCTCCTTTGTGTGTTGAGCGAATGTGCAGGGAGGGAGAGTGGGCATGAGTGTGCTGGGCCTGCTCCCAGTCTTTGCAGTTTCTGATCTCTGCACAGTGTAACTCTGCAGGAGCAGTGTCTCACTCCATACATCGCCTCCCTTGACGGGGAACAGGGAAGGAGCATATGCACAGACACTTCCTCTGTGCCTAGGCTCTGGGGTCATGAGCTGGTGTTTTCTGGTTTTAAGATTTAACCAGGATTTGTCCATATACATCTTTGCAAGCATAAGGGTTTGTAAAAAAAATTAAGACTCCCGGGAAGCTGGATTTTGTACCCAATTTCCATATTCTTTGAGTTTGAATACACAGCTTGGTGGAGACGCGACTTTGCAGACTGCACTGTTTGAATCATTCACATCTGTTACTCCATTATAAACATGATCCATCTATATCCAATTTCTACATATGATATAGTGGGGGGGGTTTTAGTTTTAATTTTAGCTGTAATCTTTATTGATTACAAGTGTGTTTCTTTTTTATGACAGGTCAGTCATATTGACGTTATCACAGCAGAGATGGCCAAAGACTTTGTGGAAGACGATACTACTCATGGCTAGGTGGACGAGGACTGCCAGTCTGCTAGGCAGATGTGTAAAATATTGTGCCTATATCAGGCAACTGTGTAAATTTGAAATACATAGTCGCTGTTAAAGTAGCTTTCGAACTTAGCTAGGTCACCTGAATTAGGATCTTCCATTGTCTTTGTAGTCTGTTTTATGTGTGTGTTGCTGTATTCTTTTATAAAATTCCTGTTAATGTTACCTTATGCTGGCTGTAGTTTGGAAAATGTATTCTCTTGGATTTTTGGAAAGCTTTTTTTTTCCTGTTTAAAAGAATGTTTGCCATGTGCCATCTCTTACTTCCCAGTTATTTTATCATTTATACTGCCTCAAGTGATTTTTTTTTTTAAATAGCTTCAATAAAATGTTGTCTTTTAATGCTGTAATTTATATACTTTGGGGGGAAACTGCTGTGCTCTTTACCATCTTTACTTCATGTATAATGCATTTTAGCTATAGGAGAAACAGTATGCAGACAGGTACCTTAGAGCAGAGTTTACTGATTTGAAGATGAATTAAAGCCTCTGGTTTGTTTTATTGCATTGGATTTCTACAACTCTTGTTAATCTGAAGTTTTGATTCATGTTCCAAGAGAGCTTTCAGTCAAATCAGTTTCTTCTTCCTTGCCTCTTGTCATAATCCTATGGAATGTTCCTCCCTGTACTTTGCTCTGTTTGACAGACAATCTCATTCCTCCGCCCCCAAAAAGCACAGCTTCCATTCTTGCTAAATAAATCTTCCTTGTCTGCCCACCATCTTGATTCCTGGAAAGCATGGGCATGAAAGAAGATAAAAGAAAAACTTGATTTGAACAATTTTCAAGTGTAACTAAAATACTGTAATATACCATTCTTGTTTTGTGAATGTTTTACAGAACTTCTAGGCAAGTGTTGGCTGATGGGTTCATGCACTAAACACAACAGTAGTCAGATGCTAAAATTTGGTTGAGACTTTTGTTAAATGGACTTTATCCTGTGCCTCACATTGCACAAAAATCAATTGTACTTTGTGCTAATAGTGGGGGGAAATGCCAATAGTTGCCTGAAGTAATGCTTGAACAAATACCTAGTTAACTAATTCTGTTAATTGCTCTTTACTAGTGTTTAGAATAGTCGTCACATATTTGGCATGTTCATACTGCTATTTGCTAAATGAAGTAGCAATATTCAAAGTAGTCGAAGACATTTTTTAGATTGGAATGTAAGAATCTAAGAGCCTTGCTGGTTCAAGTTTATCCTGGTTCTCCCAGGAGTCAACCATATGGCCGGACAATGGTTGAAGCAGGCATATGTTTTCATTATTATTTATTAAAACATATCCTGCTTTTTCTCATTGTTCAAGGTGGTCTGCAATAATAGTTCAAAACATTTTCACTTAAAACAAAAATAAAATAGGAAATCCCAAATCTGTCACCCTTCCTGAATGATGCTGTTGTCTCTCACAGTTGGTATTCAGTGAGAAACTACATCTGAACATGACAGACTTATTCTGCCACCGTGGCTAACAGTGATTGTTACCCCTAACTTCTATGATTTTGTCTAATCTCTTTCAAGCCATCTAAGCTTCTGGCTATCACTACAACCACTGGCATTAAGTTCTACAAGTTAATTATGGGTTGAATTAAGAATTTATTTTGTCTGGCCTACATCTGTGGCCTTTTGATTTCTGTGATGACCCCAAGTTCTGTTTTTATGAGAGAGAGGTCTATCCACGTTGTGCACACCATGCCTACATTTTTATAAATACATAGGGAAGTTTATTCCACAGATCACAGGACCTGCTTGGACTAATAGCTGTTCAGGTCAGTGAGCTGTGGTGTGGAGGTGGAAAGGGATGAAATCACTGTTTCTGCACTGCACTGACAGAAGTGGTAGATTACCCTGGAATCAACGTTCAAGTGTGGATGGATCTGCTGGGGGAAGGGGAATGTAGGAAAGATCTATGATCCTTGTGTCCACAGATTGTTGGATTCAACAAACCTCTTGTTGGCTAATACTCCACATCATGGCTCCACAGGTAGCTGTGTTGCTTGAGGTATAATCCTCCAAATGGAGCACAGCTCTTCTCTTACACTGGATGAATAAGTAGTTGTAGCAATCTACAACAAATGGTGAAAACTTGTCTAATTAGTATGAACCACTTTTCATGTATATATCTAACAGCCAAACTCTTTTTTTCTGTGTGGATACTTGTGTCCACCAACACAGGGCTCACTGTCCCCCAACAGCTTTTTCTACAGATGCAGGGGACTTTCTGGGTCTACAGAAAAATCCAAAAAGTTTAAAAAAAAAAAAAAAACCTCAGGGAGGGTTGAATCCCCCCCAGTACCTTTCGAAATGGCTTCTGCAGGGATTTGCTTCAGGTATCAACGGTGAGAGATTAGAACGTTTGGGGGGGGGATGGGACTTGTAATTGGCTCTGTCAGTAAAAGATGGGGGGGAGGAAGGAGGGCCCTTTCCAGGCCTATTTTGGCCTTTGAGGGAGGGAGCCTTGGGGCCAGGCCTGACAAGGGTTGCCAGTGCCAGGCTGCGGAATGCCTAGAGGTTTTGTGGTGGACTCTAAAGGAGGGCTGGGTTGGGGGAAGGGAGGGGCCTCAGCTGGGTATAATGCCACAGAGTCCACCTTCCAGAGCAGCCATGTTCTCCATGGAGACAGATCTCTGCTTTCTAGAGTTCAGTTGTGATTCTGATGGTGGTCTCCAGGCCCCACTTGGAGGTTGGCAACCCTAGGCCTGGCAGCAGTCTAGGGTTGCCAGGTCCCCCCAGCCACTGGCAGGGGTGTGTGTGTAAGGTTGTCAGATCCAGGCTGGGAGACTCCTGGATATTTGGGGGTGGGGAGGACAGGGACCTCAGGTACAATGCCATAGAGTGTCAGTCCACCCTCCAAAGCATCCATTTTCTCCATGGGAAGTTATAATCTGGAGATGAGCAGTAATTCCAGGGGATCCCCCAGCCCCACCTAGAGGCTGGCATCCCTAGGCGGCACCTCTAGGTGACTTGATACCACCTGATTTGCATGACTCAAGTAGGCCTGGCTGCTTGCTACTGTTCATCAACAGCCACCCTATGAACACCAGTGTGGTGCAGCATTTAGAGCTTCAGCCTAGGGTCTGGGAGACCCATGTTCAAATCAATCCGCCATGGAAGCTCACTGGATGTCCTTGGAACAGTCACATACTGTCAACCTAAACTACCTCACAGGGTTGTGAGCAGAGGAGAATGATGTAAGCTGCTTTGGTCCCCACTGTGGAGCCTCGGTGGGGGGGGGGGGGGGGGGGGTGGAGACGGAAAGCTGAGGACAGATAAGGGTAGGTTGGGTGGGAAGGAAATTGTGTTGCCAAATCCAGGATGGGGAATTCCTGGACATTTGAGGGGTGGAGTCTGAGGAGGGTGGGGTTTAAGGCGGGGAGGAACTTCAGACTGGAATAATGTCATAAACTCCATTCTCCAAACCAGCCATTTCCTCCATGAGAACTACCATTGCCAGCCTCCAAGAGGGCTGGAGATCACCCAGAATTACAACTTGTCCAGGTGACAGAGATCAGTTACCTTGGATAAAATGGCTGCTTTCGAGGGTTGAGTCTATGGCATTATACCCTGCTGAGGCTGCTTGCCTCCCCAAGCCTCACTGTCCCAAAGCTCTACCCCCAAATCTCCAGGAATTTCCCAGCCTGGAGCTGGTACCCCAAAGGTGAACGGATCTCTGTAGCTGGGAGGTCTGTTGTGATTCCTGGAGAGCTACCACTGCTGCTGTGAGGGGAGAGGAAGCAGGTGGGTGGCTGGGAATACCGCCACCACTGCTGCTGTGTGGGGTGGGGGAGGAAGCAGGCAGGAGGCTGAGAGAGTGATGGGGGCAAAAAGAGAGTGATGAGGTGGGGACGCAGGAAAAAAAGAATGATGGCAGGTCAGAAAGAGGAAGTAACATGCATGAAGGAGAGACAGAAGTGTGAAAGAGTGAGAGAGAGGTAGGGGGAGAAGCAAAGGTGTGAGGAATGGGATAACGATCCCACAAGTGTGTGTATATACATATATATATACACACACACATATATATGATAAAAAATCAAAACACACACGATAGAAGCTGTATATTTTGTGTTTACATCTTAGATCTTTACATGGAAGTGCATTTTTTCACTCATGCTGTTTAATTAAACACCCAGATGAAGGATGCCAGTACTCTTTAAGCCCAATTGCCCAGTTTTGACCAGCTGCTAATGGTTGCTGTACGGTTCAGAAATATGTCCTCCTGTGTTGCTTTTTACCCCCATGCAACTAGTACTCCTTGTTAGATTGAAACATAATCTAGTTCATCATGGCTGATTATTATAAAAGTTTATCTTCGGCAGATCCAGCTCATAATACAAAGTAGAATTTCTAGTACAAAGAGGAAATAAATATCCAATATAATGAAAAAGATTTTGTTGCAGAAAAATAAAGCTGCAGTTTCCATTACAATATGAAGGAGATCTAAGAAGATATTTAGAGCTAACATTCCAGGCTGTGCAGAATCCAGCAGAACAATGTGTTTGGCTCTAAATTAGAAGTTATTTGCTGTTTTCAGTAAAATCTCTTCATTTCCCAGAGCTGCTTGTCTAGGGTATCATGTGGTTTGTGTTGTAACTAAAGAAAATTAGCAAAAATGCAGAGTGGCAGCTAGTCAGCCTGTATATTTGTGCTGCAGCCCAAGGTGGCCTGCTGGCAAAATTTAAGGAACTGTATTTTCCTGAGGGAAACTCCATGGCTTCTGCAGAGGGAAGCCCTGCCTCACCAGTCTTTTGGAGTTTTTGAGAAAGTGTGCAAGCATGTAGTTTTAGTTGCCAATTTTAATCACATAGATTATGCCAAAGCCAAAATTATTAACAACATTATTATTATGGGTATGTACACAAGCAAGCCAGGTTCTCAGCACTGTCATGTTTAAAGAGATATGGGTTAACATTTTCCCTACATCATGTTTTCATGCAGAATTGACTAGCAGAAGCATAATATTTATGGCTCACGAGGGGATTTACTTTCTGACACCTCCCTTGATAATTTCCCATTGTGCAATGTACGTTATAGAAACAAACCTATCTTCATAGGCAGATAAATCAGCTTGGGATCCCACCAATAATTTCCACAGATGTAAGGGGGAATTGTTGCTGATTTTCCGCCTCTTTATGCAGACCTCTGACCCCCCACATCATCATTTTTCCATGAACAGCCTTTGGAAGGGTATTGAGGGCTGCAGCAGGAGGAAAGAGGCAGGGGACTCATGTTCTGTGCGTGGAAATCCCACATAAGGTCTTTGGCAGTCTTGGGTAACTCCAAGCCATCAGCTGTTCTCCATTAACAGGGGGAAAATTAGTCTGGTTTAATATTTTTTGTTTACTCTCATATTAATACTGGACTGGTGTCCAAGCTATGTAGTATTAGTTCCACGTTTGTGTTTTAAAGTATGCAAGCCTAAATAGATCATCCAAAGTGTGTATTTCCTACTACTGGCAAGGCACGCTAGCAGCTGGTAGCACTGTAGGGTAAACTTGTTGAATGCTGGGCAGGGACACAAGCCAAGGCTTTCATGTTTTGTTTTGTTACCAAACAACATGTTACTATTTCAAAGTGCTTTTATAATATATGCAAGGGTTTGCTCTCTGTTTGCCCGAAATGTACATACTCCCAAGGAGCACTTTATTCAGTGCATTTTAAAAATGTGTGCATCAAACTATTTTCAAAATTATTATCAACTTTCCCCCGTGGTCTTACCATTTCATAGATTTGCTGAGGGTTCTTGCTATAATGCCTCAATAGGAGATTGTTATTTCAAGAACAGAAAACCAGAGTGAGAACACATTGGAACGTGGGGGGTGCGGAGAGTCCCCCACCCATAACATCTTGTTTTCCATGTAACTTATTTTTGTTTACTTATTTTATTTATAGCCTGTCTTTCTCCTTGTGTGTTTGGATGTTGACTCTTCTCCAGATGTTCTTATTTTCTGACCATTTGATATGACCGTTCAGCTGTTGCTCCCTTTGCTTAATATGCAGTGATATTTAATATTTGACAGTATTGATAGCTGTCACATATTGCAGATGTTTTCAAGGATGGTACTTTCAGATAATACTTTCTCCTTTGCATGACTGCCACGGAATCCTTGCAAATCACACAGAATTCTTGCGTAAGCTGTAGAGTGCACACAGTTCACAGGTGGCAGAGTTGGGCCTCACTAGAGCGATTGTGGGCTTGCATTCAAAGGAATATTAGTAATGGTTAGCAAGCTGTCTTTCAGGCATTCTTTTCATTGAGGAACTCCCAATAAGCTTCCAAATAAGACTGTTTGAAAAACCTTTGCTATATCTTATCTGAGGAAGATGTGAAGTTGCTTCATACTGAGCCCCTCTCTGACAGGCAACAGCTTGGTCTTTGCTTTGGGCTTGTGTTTGGGACCTTCTGCATGTAAAGCATGTTCTCTGTCACACGAGTTATGGCTCTTCTCCACGGATCCTGGCATTCAGTAGAATTCAGGGGCAATTTTGTTGACTCAGTCTCAGTCCCAGTATCTGACTTCAGTGCTGGGATAACCACAGAAAACTGGTATGTACCCATCAAGATCATCTTGCTCCATAGCATTTCTCTTAGTCTTCCGCTCTCTCAAATTTGGTGTAGTGGTTAAGTGCGGGGACACTAATCTGGGAGAACCAGGTTTGATTCCCCACTCCTCCACCTGCACCTGGCTGGATGACCTTGGGCAAGCCATCGTTCTGATAAGAGCTGTTCTTGAAAAAGAGCAGTTTCTGTCAAGAGCTCTCTCAGCCCCACCTACCTCATAGGGTGTCTGTTGTGGGGAGGGGAAGGGGAAGGAGTTCGTAAGCCTCTCTGAGACTTCTTTGGATAGTGAAGGGTGGGGTATAAATCCAATCTCATCTTCTTCTTCTTCAAATATTTTTGTATTTCAGCTCACTTCAGATTGACTAGTCTGGTCACTCTTTATTTGTGGACAAAGACAGGAACTTAGGGGTTTGATTTGTTCTAAAAAAGAACCCCTCGGATCCTAGTAATTTGTGGTATTGGAAGTAATACTTACATGGTCTGAGCTGCAGAAAGCCGTGAATAATAAAAATGACAGCAGATTTTGGGACCTGGTCACTGTTGGTTTTAGGAGTGTATATTCAGGCTTAGATTCTCCTATCCAGCATGAAGTTTGGTATAATCATTTTTTGAAGATTTTTAGCAGTGACCATGAGAATTTGTATTCATGTGAACCATTATCTACTGTGTCGAATTGGCCTCCCGTGTCAGAATCTGAAGTGAGATCATTGGTGGAGTCACTGCCAAGAGGCAAGTCCCCAGGAGAGGATCTGATCTTGCAAGAATGTTTTAAAACATTTATTGATTGGTGGGCCCCTTTACTAACGAAACTCTTTTGCCAAATTAATAACACGGGTAGACTCCCTAAAGGTTGGACTACAAGTATTGTGGTACCAGTCTATAAGAAGGGAGATAGGAAGGACCCTCATAATTTTAGACCAATTAGTCTGTTGTCCATCGCATCTAAACTATATAGTAAATATCTAAAAAATAAACTGGAGGATTGTGTCATTGAGAATAACCTGATTCACCCCCTGCATATAGGGTTCAAAAAACAGCACTCTACAACTGAACATAGTCAAACTTTATATTACTTGGCAACAGCTGCAATCAGAGGCCCAACAAAAGCTTTATACATGGCCTTTATCGACCTGGCCTTGGCCTTTGATTCCTTGGATAGGGATAGATTATGGCTGAAATTGACAAATCTTAACATTGATCCCAGGTTGATTTTTTTGATGAGACAACTGCATTGCAACACTACTGTCAAGGTTAATGTTGAAAAGGAAGGTGTTTTAACAGATAATATACCTGTGCAGAAGGGGGTAAAGCAAGGGTGTATATTGACTCCTACCTTGTTTAATTTGTATTTAAATGATACAGTCAATAGACTTGAGGGTACAGAATTTATGCCTCCAGCAACAGGGCAGTCCAAAGTACCAATATTGCTATATGCAGATAACATGGTGTTACTGTCATTGACTAAAATTTCTAGTAGAAAGCCAAGGAGATCATGAAAGCCTGCTTGCTTTGTTGCTCTTAGAGGGTACACTGAGCAGCCATGAAGAGTTTCTTCAGGCATTTCCACTCCATCAAGATTATGGAAAAGAGCTTCCAGGTCAGACAGTGGTATTTCCACACACCTCAGTTGCTACCTAACCACAGTGGTTAACTGGCTAAAAGTGAACAAATGGAAGTGAAACCCTGAAAAGACAGAGGTAATGCTGGTTGGGAAAGAGGAGGTCTTGAAGGACACTGCTCTCCTCACTTTTGAGGGAGTTCAGCTGACCCTTGCAGACTCAGTTTATTTATTTATTTATTTATTTTTGGGATTTATATCCTGCCCTACCCAAGCGGCTCAGGGCAGCTAACAGGCGGCAATGCCGGATTAAAAGTAAAATACAATAAAACATACAATAAAACATTATTACATACATAATAAAAAGGTGCTCTACGAATCTTTAACACTCTCCAAGATGTATGATATCCCACATTGGTGGCCTGCGTTATTAATAGCGTGAGCGCCAGGAACGATATTTCCCCATCTCTGCCGGGCGGCATCTACCCCCCCACACCCAATGATAGGGGTAGATGATAAGATCATATCACGGTGGTGGAATAGTGGCGGCGGCGACTCCTACTCAAGAGCTCCGTCTTACAGACCCTGCGGAACTGTATAAGGTCCCGCAGGGCCCGGATCTCTACCGGGAGCTCATTCCACCAGGTAGGAGCCGCCGGCAAAAATGCCCTGGCCTTAGTTTGGGCAAACTTGATGTCTCGGGGGCCCGGAACTTCCAGGAGGTGGAGACTCCCCGATCGCAGTGCTCTTGAGGGAACATACGGGAAGAGGCGGTCCTTTAGGTAAGCTGGACCCTGGCCATTCAGGGCTTTAAAGGTAAGAACCAGCACTTTGAAGTGAATCCGGTATGCTATCGGCAGCCAGTGCAGCGCAGTTAAAAGCCTTGGGGTCATACTAGAGAAGTAACTTAATGCAGCTGCAAAAAAAAGCTTTCCACCAACTCAGCCTAGCTCAAAGATGGCCCCTTACCTTGATATGGCTGACCTGGCCACCTGGATCTATGCCACAGTAACGTCAAGACTAGACTACTGTAATGCACTGTATATTGGTCTCCCCTGAAAATCAACTTGGAAACTACAATGTCTAGAATTCCACAGCTCTGCTATTAACTGGACCTAGATGGAACATGAATATTACTCCCATTCTGCAGCTGCTCCATTGGCTGTCCATCGGTTACTGAGCCCAGTTTAAGGTACTGGCTATCACATACAAAGCCCTTCATGGCCTTGGCGCCTCTTATTTACCTCTCTCCCTATGTTCTACCACATCAACTTTTCTCAAGTCAGCAGGGGCTTCTGCAGGTGCCAACCTGCAAATGGGCAAAATCAACAACGGCCCGTATATGTGCTTTTGTTGTAGTTCCCGCCAGTGGAATGGGCTACCCGAGGAGGTCAGGAAAGCTTCCACTCTCCTGGCTTTCTGCAAACTATGCAAAGCTGAACTATTCAAGAGGGCTTCTCTGCACAAGTAATAGGGTTGCACTGTACAAAATAGTTTTACAAACTTGCTTGAATAAATGATTAGGGACCGCGGTCTATACTGCTGTGTGTAGCTTATTGTAATTTCGGTACCACTTAATGTATCATGTTAACACTTATGCTGTGCTTCAGTTCTTTCTGGTGGCTCCAGACTTCTAAAATCCTAATGCATTGGTCACTGAATGTCACCTTTTGTCTCTTGTACTGACACACCCTGTGTAATCTGTCCTGAGTCCTTGTGAGAAAGGCGGACTATAAATAACATAAATAAATGTTGAATGCAGCCATCTTTGTTTCTAGAATCTCTCCTTATATATAATTCTGTTTTGGTCATGGACTCTCCTGAACGTTCCACACCCTCCCAAATAGGTTTGCTCCCTGATCTGTCACTCAGAAGCTGTCCCTATCCACTCGCTGCGTTGCCTGAGTCTCGCCTCCAATATTCTAAACAATTTTCTGTTCCTCTCCCCCCAGTAGCCAGTCAGAACACAGAGGTCATTTGCATATGTGGCCTGATTGGCCTTTGCCTCTAACATGCTAAACAGTTTGTTGTTGAAAGTCATTGAATATGTGCTGAGGTAAAATACATATCCCAATTTTCCCTTAAACTGTCACTGGAGTTGCCAAAATACATATCCCAATCTTCCCTTAAATGGTCAGTGGAGTTGCCAATCTCCCTGTGGGGCCTGGAGATCTCCCAGAAATCACTGTGTTCCCCAGCCACAGCACATCATTTCCCCTACAGAAAATTTCCCAGCTATTACAATGACTGCTTTGGGCAGTGGACTCTATGGCATTATACCCGGCTGAAGTCCCTCCGCACCCCAAACCCTGCCCTCCCCAGGCTCTACCCCTCAAATCTACAGGTCTGGCCCTCCCCTTAGTATTGCCAGCCTCCAGGCAGCACCTGGAGATCTCCAAGATCAGTTCTCCTGGAGAAGATGGCTGCTTTGGGCAATGGACTCTATGGAATTATACCCTGCTGAGGTCCCTCCGCACCACAAACCCTGCCCTCCCCAGGCTCTACCTCTCAAATCTACAGGTCTGGCCCTCCCCTTAGTATTGCAGCACCTGGAGATCTCCAAGATCAGTTCTCCTGGAGAGAATGGCTGCTTTGGGCAATGGACTCTATGGAATTATACCCTGCTGAGGTCCCTCCGCACCACAAACCCTGCCCTCCCCAGGCTCTACCCCTCAAATGTACAGGTCTGGCCCTCCCCTTAGTATTGCCAGCCTCCAGGCAGCACCTGGAGATCTCCAAGATCAGTTCTCCTGGAGAAGATGGCTGCTTTGGGCAATGGACTCTATGGAATTATACCCTGCTGAGGTCCCTCCACACCACAAACCCTGCCCTCCCCAGGCTCTACCTCTCAAATCTACAAGTCTGGCCCTCCCCTTAGTATTGCAGCACCTGGAGATCTCCAAGATCAGTTCTCCTGGAGAGAATGGCTGCTTTGGGCAATGGACTCTATGGAATTATACCCTGCTGAGGTCCCTCCGCACCACAAACCCTGCCCTCCCCAGGCTCTACCCCTCAAATGTACCGGTCTGGCCCTCCCCTTAGTATTGCCAGCCTCCAGGCAGCACCTGGAGATCTCCAAGATCAGTTCTCCTGGAGAAGATGTCTGCTTTGGGCAATGGACTCTATGGAATTATACCCTGCTGAGGTCCCTCCGCACCACAAACCCTGCCCTCCCCAGGCTCTACCTCTCAAATCTACAGGTCTGGCCCTCCCCTTAGTATTGCAGCACCTGGAGATCTCCAAGATCAGTTCTCCTGGAGAGAATGGCTGCTTTGGGCAATGGACTCTATGGAATTATACCCTGCTGAGGTCCCTCCGCACCACAAACCCTGCCCTCCCCAGGCTCTACCCCTCAAATGTACCGGTCTGGCCCTCCCCTTAGTATTGCCAGCCTCCAGGCAGCACCTGGAGATCTCCAAGATCAGTTCTCCTGGAGAAAATGGCTGCTTTGGGCAATGGACACAAGTCTTAAAGCATGAATTTCACTTACGGTTGCCAGGTCCCCACCTCTTGTCCAGCGGGGGGGGGGGGGGAGAAGCTCATTGTCTGGGAGTTTCATGCATTGCGCATTGCGTTCGCATGCTGCGATGACATCACCTGGAAGTGACATCATTGGGCTAGGCATGTGGCCGGGGGATGCTCTAGCATTCAGCCTGAAAACTCTATGATACCATAGAATTTTCAGGCCAAAGGCTAGAGTGTCCCCCCAGCAATGTGCCTGACATGATGATGTCATCTCCGGGTGACATCATCACACCAGGCATGTTGGCCCGATCCAGGCACTTTGGAGGCAGGGTTCCCCTGTGTCCTGGATCAGGGCCAGTCGTGGGGCCCTAGAGCGAGCACCCCCCCCCCAAGGGGATCTGGCAGCCCCAATTTTACTTCAGAATGCAACATTTCAAAGTTGCTTCAAAATTTCTTATGCATGCATGTGAGGGGGAGGGAATTCAGCACATTGTTGCTGTCCTTGCTACATGGTTTTCTGGCCACTAGAGGAAAAATTGAGGTGGGTAGCCATATTGGTCTGAAGCAGCAGAACAAAGTTTGAGTCCAGTGGCACCTTTAAGACCAACAAAGTTTCATTCAAAGTGTAAGCTTTCGTGTGCAAGGAACACTTTTTCAGACAAATGGTATAAAATCTCCTCAAGGGTTACTTACAGGAAAAAAGAGGATGGGGGTTACTTGTTGGGGGAGGGTCACTCAGAGCCAAGATGCATATGCAGAGCTAAAATTGGATCAGGTGGCTGCCAGCTGGTAAGACCAATGGATAACAGCAAATTGGCACATAAATGCAAGAGTTAACAAAAGGATGTGAGAATGAAGCTAGAATCCAGCAGTAACCCTTGAGGAGATTCCATTCCATTTGTCTGAAGAAATGTGCTTTGCACATCAAATCTTACACTTTGAATAAAACTTCGTTCGTCTTAAAAGATGCCACTGGACTCAAACTTTGTTTTGGCCACTAGAGGGTATCTCTAATCTAACACAATCTAATCTGGTTAAACCCTATAGCCCAACATTTTTTTGTGAATTTGCCAGCTGTTTCATATTAGTGCAATAGCACTGTATAACTTCAAAGTGCAACTGCCTTCAGGTGCCATACGTCCTGAGGCTAATGAATGAAGTGTGAAGTAGTTTATGTTTCTTGAAGCAAGCAGTTGCTTTTAGCTTGCCTACTTATAAGCACAGCGGGTGAGCATCAATTTTCAGTGCTACTGGAAGCTTGACGCAGCTGTTTCAAGTTACATTTCATGCACTGGTAATTATCTGTTTTGTTTGTTCCAGAAATGGCTGCATTCCTTTCACTCCCTTGAATCAGTTTTTTCTTCCTCTGAATCAATGTCTCCCACCCCCAATTTACTCTCATCGCATACAGCAATGTTCGTATTCTAGCGGGGGGGGGGGGGGAATGCCTGGTGAAAATATGAAGGAATAGATTGCAAAACAACTTCTGATACTTGAGACATTTGAGACGCCCAACAGTGCCTTGCTTTATAGACGTGTGATGATCATTTTAACTCAGGAACCATCACCATGTGGACTCTGGCTGTTACAGCCACATAGCGTTCTCAGAGCTTATTTTGTATTTGTGTGAGCCTCTTTAAATCCTAAGAATTATAACTTCTGTTTCTTTTATGTTTCATGATTACATGGCCAAGGTGGTGGGCCCTAAATGATCAAACAAAGCCCTAGATATTTTTTTTCCAGTGTGGTTTCCCTGCCAGCTTCATGGTTTGAGTGAACTACGTAATTAAATTAAACATTGAAGCCACAATACCAAATCTCTTCACCAGGAGTCCCCAACATTGTGTCTCTGGCTGCCATGGCACACACTGATACATTTCCTGGCACCCATCAAGTGTTTTTAAAAAGTGGGCAAGGCCAGATGGGGCTTTAGTTCAGCAAGGCTTCTGATTGGCTCCCAGAAATTTGATTGGCTGTCCAGATTTTTTTAAAAATGTTTCTCCAGCAGCAGCTGCCATCACAGCACAAAGATCTTCATTGTCTGACTAAAGGTAAGCTGTAGCAGCCATTATATAGCTGTCACCAGGTAACTGTAGAGATACAAGTCCACAGACACATGAATGCAGTTAATATAAATGGTTGTTATTGGGAAATAGTTATTATTGGAGTTAAACCAAATAAATATAACCAAATATATTTCTAGGAAAATTTATTTGTTCTATGATTACCTAAAGTGAGAAATTTGATATAGGTCTGTGATTGAATTTCCTCCTTGCTCCTTATAGCAGCATTAAACACAAGAAATTCCAAATAATGCGTTGTATGTTTAAAGTGTTGCTGACTCCCAAAATGTAGGTTGGGCGCTATAAAATGTTGGTAGCTAGCTATGTCCAGCAAACTCTGGATCATGAACCAAGCACATCTACTTGATCAAATGGACACTAGATGAACGTAGTGTTGAGGAAAAGCAGTACAATAATTGATATTATAATGGATTATAGGTTTTAAATAAACTAAAACGGGAAATGTTGCACTCGACATGAGTGAATTTCAGTTTTGGAAACAAGTCAAGTCAATGTTTATTATGGTCAAAAACCAGCATAAGATCAAAACATCTAAAACCATCTAATACTCATAAAACTCGGAGCTCAGAAATAACTATTATGATAATTCCAAACATTTCCACTTTCTAATTGTTATAGTACAAAATTTTGCCACCGTATAAGTTACAGATTTCTGCATATCTTCTAAGAGATATTTCCAGAGTTGTTGTTCAGTCGCACAGTCAAGTCTGACTCTTCAGTACCCCATGGACCACATCATGCCAGGCCTTCCTGTCTTCTGTCGTGCTCCGGAGTTTGCTTAATTTCATGTTCGTTGCATCGATAACACTGTCTAACCATCTCATCCTTTGCCATCCCCTTCTTCCTTCACCTTCAGTCTTTCCCAGCATCAGGGTCTTCTCCAGTGAGTGCTCCCTTCTCATTTGGTGGCCAAAGTATTTGCGCTTCAGCTTCAGTATCTGGCCTTCCAGGGAACAGTCAGGGTTGATTTATTTTAGGATTGACTGATTTGTTCTCCTTGCAGTTCAAGGGACTCTCAAGAGTCTTCTCTAGCAACATAACTCAAAAGCATCTATACTTCGGTGCTCGGCCTTCCTTATGGCCCAACTCTCACAGCCAGACATTACTACTAGGAATACCATTGTTTTGACCATACGGACTTTTGTTGACAGGGAGATGTCTCTACTTTTTATCATGCTGTCTAAGTTTGTCATAGCTTTCTGCTCAAGGAGCAGGCGTCTTTTAATTTCATGGCTGCAGTCACCACCTTCAGTGATCTTGGATCCCAGGAATGTGAATTCTGTCACTGCTTCCATGACTTCCCTTTCTATTTGCCAAGGAGTGATGGGGCCGGATGCCATGATCTTAGTTTTTTTTTATATTGAGTTTTAAGCCAACTTTTCTGCTAGGCCCTTTCACAGCGCAGACGTCTTCAGCCGCGCCCTCACGCTCTCCTTCGGACCCCTGGTGGTGAACGCGTAGCTCTGTTGCAGCCAGACGCTGACGCACCTCACGGGTCGATTTGTCCGCTGTCTCCGCTGCGATGGCTTCATTGTAGGCGTCGGCCCAGGTCAATTTCGCCTTTGCGAACAGGCGCTGCTGCAGACGCTCGTCCCGCATGCCACACACCAGCCTGTCTCGCAGGGCCTCCTCTACGTCGGCGAAGTTACACGGTCTGGCCGCTTTACGTAGAGCCGCTACAAAATCGGACACGGTCTCGTTGGGCGCTTGGTTCCTCTTGAAGAACGCGTGCCGGCTAGCGATCTCCGACGGTTGCGGGGAGAAGTGTGCCTTCAACTTCTCCGTCAGCTCTTTGAACGGCACTGTTCCGATGTCTGCTGGTGCCACCAGAGACCTGGCGACATCGAACACGCTCTTGCCACAAGAGCTCAGGAGGGTGGCTCGCTTCTTCTCCTCCGTGTTGATGTCGTTCGCTTCGAGGTGGAACCCGAACCTCAGCAGGTAGGCGTCCCAGTCCTCGGTCGCTGGTTCGAATGCCTCGAACTTCGGGCTATTGGCCATAGCTGCGATCGCTGCCACCGGTGCTGGTGGTGCCTGTCGCTGCTCTGCCACGGCGAGCTGCTGCTCTTGGTTGTCCGTCGTTGGGTCGGGACCAGCGGGGCTGCCTACCCGCTCCTGGATCCCATCCTCGTCGCCAATTGTTAAGTCCGTGCTTAACGATAATAGTCAGAGAGAGATTCAGCAAAACTCAAGTTTATTCAGCTCTTCAATCGACTTCTTCTGACACGGTACAACTCCTCATAGCCCGAACAGCTTGTCCATTTCAGCTGCTCGGTATTTAAACACTCCGGGCTAATGTAGCCACACCTACTGTACATTAAACCAACCTATCAGGTTGTGTGCATGAACGACCAATCATAAGCGGTCCCGCTTACATACATTCAAATCTGATTGGCCACAATACTTTTCGGCGCGAATCCCTGCCGAAGCTTGAAGCTTTGCATGGCTTCTCTATGGGAGGATTCACATACCTCCTAATGCATTCAGGGCAGCATCTGAATACATTACACCAAGGATCCTGCGTGACTGACCCCCTCTCTCCCTATTGCACATACCCTTGAGTCAAAAAGTCAAAAGTCAAGGATATACATCCTTGTCGTACCCTTTTCCTATGCTAAACCAATCAGTTGTTCCATATCCGGTTCTAGCTGTTGCTTCTTGACCCTTATACAGGTTTCTCAGGAGACATATGATGTGGTCCGGTACTCTCATCTCTTTAAGGAGTTGCCATAGTTTGTTGTAATCCACACAATCAAAGGCTTTAGCGTAGTTAATGAAGCAGAAGTAGATGTTTTTTCTGGTACTCCCTTGCTTTCTCTATAATCCAGCGAATGTTGACAATTTTTTTTGAGCCCCCGGAGGGGATTTTTTATTATTTTTTATCACTACAAAAACTACAACAGAAGAAAAGGGAGGGGAAACTACATATACGGGATAAAGTAAAGAACCTACTACTAACTAAAAGCCCAAGAGAGGAGATCCTCCAACTAGCTTAGTTACATCAAGTCTTTCCATCATTGATCCCTTTATAAACTGAGTCAAACATTTATAACACTTTTCCTTTAAAGCTTAGATTTAACTGTCTAGAAACAGTACCCCCGATAATCCCATAACAAAAGTCTCAAAGGCACAATTCAGAGTCCTTCAGCCTTTACTTCTCCTTTCCCTTTCTCTTCCGCAGCTTGTAAGGACTTTTTGGGGCTGCTGCCCTTTCCCCAGGCAGATTATTTTTCTTTATGTAGCCTGAATATAATCTATAGACCACATCCATGTCGTTAAGCAGCGATTCCTCCATCATTTCTGTCACTGGGGCTAGCAGTTCACTCATCACTTCTTTAAGATTCTCCCCTCTGTTCTCTGGCATGCCCTGGAAACGAAGGATCATATTGGCCTTTTCCATTTGGACTTGCAACAGTTGATCTTCCATTGAGATTTGTTTCCTTTCCAGGTTTTGCACTTTCTTCTTCACCTTCTGTGTAGTTACAGCCACTTCCTTTACCTTCTCAGCATCTCGCTTCATTATTTGTATCAAATCGTTTATCTGGGTTTGTTGTGCAGTAATGCTTTGAGTGACTATAGACATCTATTCCTTGAAGTTATTCAGCTGTTCCAGCAGAGGGTGCATATAATCCGCTATAGACTTTGCCACCTCACTGGTAACTTCCGGTTTCGGGCTCTCAGACCCTTTTGCTTTCAAACGTTTTTCTCTGTCCTTCTTCCCCGCCATCTTTATTGTTTATTTACTTTTGCAAATTTTTTAAAAGTCTCTGAATGTGCGCTTGACCGGTTAGATTTGCTTTGGTAAGTACTTCTGGGCAGTTTCCCTCGCATTTTCTTCCGCTCCCCCCCTCAATCGCTCAGAAGTTCGTGCGCATGGGAGGCGTTCCTCCCCCGCTCGTTTTTTTTCCCGTTCGGTGGGGTGGGGAGCTATTTTTTCCCTTTAAACGCTTCGGAATTGACTCACGTTCATAATTGGTTGTTCGACCTTGCTTTCATTTCATTTCTGCCGTACGATCTCCTGCGCTTGCCCCGGTCAGCGTCACTAAGTCCATACGGTCTCACAGCATGGAGAACCATCAGAACGAAGAGGTGCCTCAATTCTCTGGCATTCCGCCGTCGAAGAGGCAACCTCTTAAAAGTTCCATGGCCAGGGTCCCTTCGCCGGGCCCCTGGGGGGGATTGTGAACCTGTGCACCCCCTTTTTCGACTGGAGCGCAGCTTCACCCCTGGGATGTCCGGGAGGTGAGTCTGCTAGCGCGCCGCCATAAACCAGAAGTCCCAAATGTTGACAATTTGATCTCTAGTTCCTCTACCTCTTCGAAACCCAACTTGTACTTCTGGCAGTTCTCTATCCATGTACTGCTGAAGCCTAGCTTGTAGGATTAAGGATTTTGCTTGAAATAATTTTAGAGCCACAGGTATAAAGCCTGAGCCCTCTTTCTTTAAAAAAATCTAAGAATAACATTAACACTTTTTCCTGCAGCATCTGCTGATGCGATCGAATGAGTCTTCAAGCTAGCATTGTATGGTTTTGGAAACACTTTGTAAGGGTCTTAATAGCATAGAAAATTAGATTCCAGGACAAAACATATTGTTGTTACTTTCAGTGGGGAATACAGTACTATTCCTCCAGGACAAATTGGTTAGCTTCTCAGGAGATGGTTTATTCTTTCGTGTTAGACATGGCTGAGGTTGCTCTTGCTTTGCTATCCTAGTGGCCGTGGTTTTTATTTGGGTTTTTGCACAATAGTGTGCATTTGCTCACCTTTTGAGTTTTTTCCTCTGCTACACTGTGTGTTTGATCATTCCAGAAAAATTGTACCCAAGGGAAGTTTGAGGAAAGTGTGGATGGCCACCACATCTGGCACCATTTCTTCTTGTGCCTGCCAATTCCTATCACCATTGCCAACGGGGTTTTTGTCAGGTCAATTATTGGTTCCTACTAATGATTAAAAAAAAGAATGTGCAAAAATCTGCTGGAAGTGAGAGGAAGGAAATGAAGTTTGCAAGAGGAAATAGTAGAGAAAATCTTTGTGTGGAGGCTCCACTGCCACTTAAAATGCCTTTTCTTTCCCAATGAGAGCAAAACAAATAATTGCCCCCATGTGAAAGCAACCCTAGTTCACTTGATTAAACTTGTGTGGGTTGAGTTCTTAAACTATGCAAGCACTTTTGTTGTCAAACATCTTTTTTCACCCTGGCCTTTCTGCATATAGCATGAGTGATAAGGTTTCTCTCTAAGGGCTTAGTGACTATATGACTTATTGCACAGAGGCAGAGGTCATTTCGGGGGGGGGAACACGGGGGAACGCAGTTCCCCTGGGTGAGGTGCAGGGGGGCGGGGCACATGATGAAGCCCCGCCCCCTGCTTCCGGCCGCCCCGCTTCCAGCCCTCATTCAGCCAGGAGGAGGCAGGAGAAGAGGGAGGGTAAGTTGCTTCCTCCCCGCCTCTCCCCACCCCTGCCTGCCTGGAGTCAGGGAGGGTCTTGGCGGGGCTTCCTTGCACTCCCGCTGGCCTTGCAGGTCCACCGCCGGGCCCCTGGTGTCAGGGGGTGTGGCATATGCTAATGAGTTATGCTAATGAGTTCCCCTAGCTCTTTTTCTACGAAATGACCCCTGCACAGAGGGACAATCTCCAGATGCCTTCTATCCAATTCTGACAGGAAAACATAGGTGAAAGGTCTAAATTTAAAGCCTCATATGGTTTGGGACCAGCATACCTGAAGGACCACCTACTCCCACCTGACCCTTATGATCATCTTTGGGGGCCCTGCTTCAGGTGCCCCTGCCTTCTGATGGCAACCCTGGAGAGGGTCTTCTAAGCCATGGCACGGAAACTCTGGAACTCTCTTCCCAAGAAGATTAGTCTGTCCCCTTCTATTGCCATCTTCTGTCAGCAGGTGAAGGGTTTTTTGTTTTGTTTGGCATTGCCTCAGTGATCTCCCCTGCTTGACTGATGCTTTAATTGTTGTTTATATGTCTTTGTATTTTAGCTCTGGTTTTCATCGTTTTAATCTGTATTTTGTAAGTGGTGGTTTAAGTGGTTTTGAACACATGAAGCTGCCTTATACTCAATCAGACCATCAGTCCATCATGGTCAGTAGTAGCAGACTGACTCAGACTGGCAGTGGCTCTCCGGGGTCTCATGCAGAGGTCTTTAACATCACCTGCTATCTGAACTTTTAACTGGAGATGCTGGGGACTGAACCTGTGACCTTCCGCATGCCAAGCAGATGCTCTGCCACTGAGCCATAGCCCCTCAGTCCCCTTTTATTATAGATGTTTTCATTTGTTAGCTGCCTTGGTGGCCCTTGTGAGGGGAGAAAGTTGGGATATAAAAAACCCTAATAACTAACTAAATTGGCTGATTATGTTGAAACCAGTTGAATTGCACACAGGGTTCAAACTTAATTAATAAGGCTAACACAAATTTCTAAATTCTGTGGCCTGTTGTAATCCTTTTGGTAATATAACATGCTAACCATCTTTTGGTAATATAACATGCTTACCATCTTGGATTTAGGACATTAGTAATAGATTGAGTACTGTGGTTTTAATGCTGGATGTTTTATTATGTTTTTACATGTTTTTATATATGGCATGGCGAACGGCCTGTCCTTGTTAGCCGCCCTGAGCCCACTGGGGAGGGCGGGATATAAATATGAAAAATAAATAAATAAATAAATAAATAAAAACCCATACTAATTCTGATCAAATCAAAATCCCATGTGCCATATAGAAAAATCACGTCTGGTCATTGCAGTAAATTAATGTTTGCAATGTATTTATTAGGATAGAAATTCCTTTGTTCATTCTGATAAAATGACAGAGAAAGCTAGAGCAGAAATTCAGGATGCCAAGCCAAGAATATAATCTTTGCCAGGATGCTTTTCTGCCCCATTCACATTGTTAATATAAGCTAGGCTCAGTCACAAATGAGTTATGCTTGAATACTTGGATTTAAACTGGTTAAGACTTTCAATCCTTTGCGCACTTGCTGTAACTTCCATTGACCTCTGTAATATACCGATCTCCGACCGCATGCGAGACAAAAGGCTCCACGCGATGAGGCTAAATCCCCGAGCTTTGCTCCGAGGAACAATGGTCTACAGGATCCTAGCCCGCAGCCAATCGGAGGGCTAGGCTCCTGGCCGAGAGCCTGTGGTACTCTCGGCCACTGTAAACAGCCAATTACTTGACTGGGGTGTGTTTTGGGTGTGGGGTTTTCAGGGGATATAAACCGGCCTGCGAGCTGGTTAAAGTTGTCTTGTTCCTCTGGAATAAAAGTACGTATGCTGAAATCACTCGTCTGTCTGCGTACATTTCACTGGCGATGAGGATGGGATTCTGAGATCTTCCTCCCATGAACAATGACCATGAGACGAGCACCGCATTGTGCTTCAGCTTCGAGAGCACCGCACGCCGCCGCCATGCGTCATGTCCTGCTGCTCCAATCACCGCACATTGCACCGCTCCAGGCATCGCTGACTCTGAGCACAGCCCCGCCTCTACCTCCACTTCTTCGGCCGCCTCCTCCACCGCACCCGAGCAACTGCTGCCAACTCCACGTGTCGCGAAGATGACCGCTGGTAATGAGAGTTTTCCCGAATTCGACATCTCCCACCCTGCACAATGGGAGACGTGGCTGGAAACACTCGAGAACCACTTCGAGATAAATGACATCATGGACCCAGGCAAGAAGAAGGCCCATCTCCTACGGTACTGTGTAATTGAAGCACACCTCTTGCTGAAGGACCTGATGGCGCCCCAACTGACCAAAGACGCAGCGGCGACTTACAATGTGCTGGTAAAGAAGTTCACGGACCACTTGGCCCCAAAACCCACCAAGTTTGCAGAAAGAATGGACTTTTTCACGAGAGTACAGGAACCAGATGAGTCGGCCTCCGACTTCCTAGCCAGGCTGAGATGGGCAGCCACAAGATGTGCCTTCTCGGACCTGGTGGAGGCACTCTTAAACCAATTCTTGGTGGGTCTACGGGAGCCCAAGCTGCAGCGAAAACTCGTTGGCTGCGATGACCTTGACCTGGAGAAGGTGATCAGGGAAGCAGCGGCCTACAAGAAGTCGCACTCTGCCGTGCCAAGAAAGTCCACAGCGTCCAAGCACCGGCGGGTTCTGAAGGCTCCAGTGATGAGGAGGTCCTACAGATCACCTAACATGTGTCCCAGTGCTCTCAATGCATCAATGGGTCATCCACGGCCAGAGCATCTCCCGGCTCCTCGACCTGCGCCAGCTGCGGTGATGCTCACGAGCGCCGGACCTGCAGATTCCGCGACGCCATCTGCCGGACCTGCAACAAGGCGGGCCACCTGGCGAGAGTTTGCTGCTCCAAGGGACAATGGCAAAAGACAACAGCACAGCTGAATTCTTCGGATCTCCACACCGTTTCGAACCACCACCAACAAACGGTATGTAACTTACCCCCAGATGGCCCGGACAAGGTGCATGTGACTGTCCTTATTGAGGTGTCCCCCTTTAAGATGGAAATTGACTTGGGCTCATCATTTTCTATCATCTCAGCTGAAACCCTATGTTCCCTATGACCACAGGGGGGACCCCGGTTGTGCAAGCCACAGGGTCTCTTGTTGCGGTACTTTAATAAAAACCCTGTGGCAGTCCGAGGCTGGGGTAAGTTCCGGGTACAGTTCCTGGGATTCTCAGGACTGCTGGACCTGTTGGTGGTGGAGGGGCACCTGACCAGCTTGTTGGGCCTGTTCTGGTTCGCACCCCTGGGCCTCAAGATAATTGGGACACACCTCATCCGAGCAACAGACTTTGAGGCAGTCTGCGGGGAGTTTCCCAAAGTGTTTGATGGGTTGCTGGGGCGGTTCACCGGGGCCCCCATCTCCCTGGACCTGGATCCGAACATGCACCCCATACGCATTAAGGTGCGACTTCCTCCCATTGAAATGAGAGCCAAAATTGAGGCAGAGCTCGACCGTCTCGTTGAGCAAGGAGTGTTGGAGCCGGTCGCGTCTGTGTGCTGGGAGACCCCCATCATCACGCCGGTCAAACCGAATGGTGACATACGCATATGTGCCGATTATAAGTGCACTATCAACAAGGCCTTGCAGGACCACGCTTATCCGGTGAGCCATGTCTTAGCCTCCCTCACGGGGGCCAAGGTCTTTGGTAAATTAGATTTGGCACAAGTTTACCAGCAGCTGCCGGTGGCCACGGCCGCTGCTGAGGCCCAAACCATCGCTATGCACAAGGGGGTGTTTAGGGTGACTAGGCTGCAATCTGGGGTCTGTGTGGCCCCGGGGATTTTCCAGTCATTTATGGATTTCCTTCTAAAAGGCATTCCAGGAGTACAACCTTTTCTAGATGATGAGATCATCATGGCGCTGGACTCCACCACCTTTGCCGACCGGCTCCGGGCAGTACTCCAGAGGTTTGACTCTGCTGGCCTCAAGGTGAAGAAGGAGAAGTGTCTCCTCGGGGTGCCACACATCAAATTTTGGGGGTTTGCAGTAGATGCCCAGGGAATCCACCCCACGGACGATAAAGTAAGGGCGATCTTGCAAGCGCCTCCTCCCACTTCCAGAATGGAACTGCAGGTTTTCTTGTGCCTACTTAATTTTTATCATGCTTTTCTGCCCTTGAAAGCTGCCATAGCAGAACCACTCCACCGCCTGCTGGACAAGGACGCGCCCTAGGCCTGGACACCCGGTCACGCAGTGGTGTTTCAGGCGGTCAAGGACTTGCTTATGTCTAATTCCGTCTTGCATCATTTCAGCGAATCGCTGCCGGTAGTCCTCCCTGCGACGCCTCCCCTTATGGGGTCGGGGCGGTCCTGGGTCACCAGTTGCCAGGCGGGCGGGAGGTCCTGGTCACCTACTGTTCCAGGACCTTGTCTTCTGCGGAGCGCAACTATGCGCAGATAGACAAGGAGGAGTTAGCGATAGTGGCTGGTGTAAAAAATTCCACCACTATCTCTATGGCCGGCCCTTCATGGTGGTGACGGACTATAAACCTCTTCTGGGTCTCCTGGCCCCCGACCGCCAGACACCACAGATGGTCTCCCCCAGGGTCCTCCGGTGGTCCATTTTTATGGCAGGTTACAGCTACGACCTCATCCATCGCCCAGGGAAAGCCATGGGACACGCGGATGCACTCAGCCTCCTGCCGCTACCAGTCATGGATCCTGACTTGGCTTCTGTGCACATGATAGCCCTCTTGGAGTCACTTCCTGATCATCTGGTCCATGTGTGGGAAGTGGCCCACCTCACAGCCCGGGATAAGGTGCTCTGTTGGGTCCTGGACTGGGTGGGGAGGGGGTGGCCTACGGCCAAAGAGGGCCCTGAGTTCATGCCGTTCGCCGCAAGGAAAGACTAACTGTGCACATACAAAGGGTGTCTGATGTGGGGTGGCTGGGTGGTGATTCCCAACCCACTTCAACAGCGGGTCATAGAAGCTCTGCACGAGCACCACCCCGGAGTCGTACGGATGAAGGCGTTGGCAAGGAGCTATATCTGGTGGCCGGGCCTCAATTGGGACATCGAGGACAAGGTAAAAAGATGTCAGCCCTCCCAAGCCTCTCGCCCAGAACCACCCCGGGCCCCGGAGAGAGCCTGGGAGTCCTCCCACCGCCCCTGGTCTCGGCTTTACCTATACTTCACGGGGCCGTTCCAGGGGCAGCTGTTTTTTTATTCTGGTTGACTCTTACAGCAAGTGGCTAAAGGTTGTTCCACCTCCTCGAGATTGCCATCAAGGCCATGTGGCGGATCTTCAGTGCCCAGGGGATCCCGGACACCCTGGTCACGGACAATGGCACTGCCTTCACGTCTGGGGAATTCCAGGACTTTATGGAATACTATGGGATTCGCCACATACGGATGGAACGGATGGTCTGAACCACCAAGGATGCACTCCGACGGCTCAACTCACCAGACTGGGACTACAAGTTGGCCTCCTTCCTCTTCAGCCAATGAACCACCCCGCACACAACAACGGGGCGCAGCCCAGCCGAATTGCTCCTGGGTCGTTGCCTCACGACACGTCTCAATCGAATTCATCCGGATCGGGCCCCAGAATGCAAGCCGGGCACGGAGGACCGGGAAGCAGCCCAAGGGTTTTTCCCTGAAGGGCCCACCATGGATCCCGGTGCAAGTGGTGCAAGTCAAGGGGCCCCGTTCCTATGAGGTCTCATGTGAGGACGGTATGGTGCTACACAGACACATCGACCAAATTCAGCCCAGCCGAATTGCTCCTGGGTCGTTGCCTCACGACACGTCTCGATTGAATTCATCCGGATTGGGCCCCAGAATGCAAGCCGGGCATGGAGGACCGGGAAGCAGCCCAAGGGTTTTTCCCTGAAGACCCCGTATACGTGCGGAACTACGCCAAGGGCCCACCGTGGATCCCGGCGCAAGTGATGCAAGTCAAGGGGCCCCGTTCCTATGAGGTCTCATGTGAGGACGGTATGGTGCTACACAGACACATCGACCAAATGTGTCAGCAAGTGCTGCCTCTGGAACCAGAGGACACCGAAGAGCCTGACACATCCAAGACCCCTGAGCAACAGTCAGCCCCAGTGATAGCCAGCACACCAGAAACGGTGCCCCCAGCACTCATCAACCAGCCCTCAGATGCCCTGGCCGCCTCAGATGAACCCCAGGGAACAACACCAGCTTCGACGGCGTCAGCTAGCTTTCCGCTGAGAGCATTGGCGTCAGTTTCCCCTACCGCCCCAGCAACACGCCTCTCCACAAGGGAGTGTAAGGCTCCGGCATATTTTAAGGACTATGTATGCGGGTGTCTTTCAGACCGGGGGGGGGGGGAGCGGTGTAATATACCAATCTCCGACCGCGTGCGAGACAAAAGGCTCCACGCTGTGAGGCTAAACCTCCGAGCTTCACTCTGAGGAACAATGGTCTAGAGGATCCTAGCCTGCAGCCAATCGGAGGGCTAGGCTCCCAACCGAGATCCTGTGGTACTCTCGGCTACTGTAAATAGCCAATGACTCGAGTGGGGTGTGTTTTGGGTGTGGGGTTTTCAGGGGATATAAACTGGCCTGCGAGCTGGTTAAAGTTGTCTTGTTCCTCTGGAATAAAAGTACGTAAGCTGAAATAACTCGTCTGTCTGCGTACATTTCAACCTCCGTGGGACTTACTTATGAAAAAACATGAGTAGGATCATCAGGCTGTTGTGCCACCCCACTTGCCCTCACACAAATTATGGCTTCACTTCAGTGTTGAGAAGAGTAGCAGTTTTCCTGTGAAATACTTGGCTGATTACTAAGGCCTAGCAACACAGATCAGTTTTAGAGAAGGTTCATTTGAATTCAGAATAGTTTATAAAATCTAACTAAGGCAAATGTTACAACTCTCTGAATCTCACCCAGACCTTCCAAAAGCATTTGCAAATGATCGAGAAAGTCAGGATCTGGGCACACCGTGGAGAAAAATAACATCACATAAAAGCACTTACTTTGGGCTGACTGAAAACTCAGCACACGTTAAACATAAGAAATAGGACATGCAAACTGGCCCGTCTAAAGTTGGCTACAGGGCTAGTTTAATGTGCCCCAGACAGCCTTGCACTCAATGGATCAGCATCTGCTGGTAGTCCCCGGCCCGAGGGACATCCATCTAGCCTTGACCAGGGCCAGGGCTTTTTCTGCCCTGGCCACAGCCTGGTGGAACAAGCTCCCATTTGAGATCAGGGCCCTGCAGAATTTATTATCATTCCACAGGGCCTGTAAGGTGGTGCTGTTCTGCCAGGCCTTTGGTTGAGGCAGAGGATGTCCAATTAGGGCTGCCAAATACATACACCCCAGTTTGACAGGGGTTGCCCGATTTGGAGGGGCTCCTTCCCGGGCGCCAGCGGGGACATGTGCCTGCATTCCAAGCCCCAAATTCAGGGCTTGGAAGGCAGGCGCGCATGGCCTCCCCCCCCCCCCCAACTTCTCCCCAGCAGCATTTAAAGGATGGCTTTAAGTGCTGCTGGGAAGTGGCAGGGGCTGTGCGCCTGCACTCTAAGCCCTGAATTTGGGGCTTGGAATACAGGTGCGCATGGCCTTCCCCCCACCAATATTTAAAGGACAGCTTTAAATACTGCTGGGAAGTGGCAGAGGCCATGTGCCTGCACTGCAAGCATGTATGCAGCCTCCCCCCTTAACTTCTCCCCAGAAGCATTTAGAGGACGGCTTTAAATGCTGCTGGGAAGCAACAGGGTCTGTACACCTGCACTCTGAGCCCTGATTTCGGGGCTTGGAATGCAGGCACGTGTGACCTCCCCCCACCTCTCCAAAGCAGCATTTAAAGGATGGCTTTAAATGCTGCTGGGAAGCAGCGGGGGCCACATGCCTGCAGTCTAAGCCCCATATTCAGGACTTGGAATGCAGGCACATGCTGCCTCCCCCCCAACTTCTCCCCAGCAGCATTTAAAGGACGGTTTTAAATGCTGCTCAGAATCGGTGAGTTATGGTGGCTGCCACATTCTGCACTAGCTGCAGCTTCCGGATTTGTGACACGGGCAGCCCCATGTAGAGAGTATTACACTATAGTCCAGTCTCGAGGTGACCATTGCGTGGATCACTGTTGCCAAGTCATTACAGTCGAGGAAGGGTAAATTAGCCGAAGATGGTAAATGGCCGACTTGGCAGTGGCTGCTACCTGGGGCTCAATTGTTAGGGAGGCATCCAGGAGCACTCCCAGACTCCTAACCTCCGGCGCTGACACCAAAGGAGCCCCATCGAAGGTCGGGAGTGGGATCCCTAACCTTGAACCGCCCGAGTCAGGCACAGGACCTCCGTCTTCGTCAGATTCAGTTCCAGCCAGCTCAGTCTGAGCCACCCAGCCACGGCTTGTAATGCCCTGTCCAGATCTTCCGGTTTAGAGTCAGACCGGCCACCCAACACCTCCTCTTCTTCTTCTTCTTCTTCTTCTTCTTCTTCTTCTTCTTCTTCTTCTTCTTCTTCTTCTTCTTCTTCTTCTTCTTCTTCTTCTTCTTCGTTATTAGTGTATGTTTTGTTTGTTCAGTCCTCCCTGTGTTGGTCCCACTCATATATTGTATATGTAGATTTCACAGGCAAAGCTTCAAAGCAAAGAAAACCATTCCATTAGAATGACCCATTCATTTCCATTCCACATTGGAGTGGCAGACTTAGTCCCTTTTGGACAAAGGACAGTGTGGTTTGGGCCAGACCACCTATTTGTCATGGAATTTCAGAGCCATTACCAAGTGCTTGATGGAGGTGGGACTATATTTTATAAGGCTCTGATTGGTAATAGTAGCATCTAACATCAAAGATGGAGCTTCACTTGGGATTTGCTAAAGCAGCTTGTCACTCTTAGTAAGAAAGCTGGCTTAGGCCCAACTCCATTTATCATAAATATCTGGACACTGGGGATTTTCTTTATCTTCAGTTTTCATCCTTCAGTGGAAACTGAGTGCACAGGAATCTGGGTGGGGTTAACAACCCCTTCAACTTCGTGTTACTGCTTGGAACTCTGCACATGCTCTGAGGAACCTGCTACAGCCTGGGTAACATGCTTAGCTTAGTTAGATCAACCGTATTGCTTTTATTTGAACATCTCTGTACTGTTGTGGCTGTGTGCCTTTCCATGTATTGTGTTTTTAGCCCTTTCCCCGCCATCTTTTGAACCCAGCCACCCTTTACATTTTTTCTGTCTTTTTAAATAAACCTTTTGCTCTATAAGGACCCCCTTTTTTGCTTCACAATTTATTTCTCCGGGATATTTCTCTTAATCTCTTCCCCAAATGCCAGACTGCACAGGTGCTATCTAGTTGATTATAGGGTTTCTACCCTGTCATTTTGTTATTGTTCTAGTACTGTGCTGGAGGAGTGCCTTTTCAGTATCAGTCTAGATGTTCTCAGGAGGTCCTGAATGGTGGCAACTGGTTACCAGAGTGCTTTGCAGGCAACCCTTTGTCTAAGGAAGTTTCCAGACTTCCTACTGTAACTGACTTTATGGAATTATACACCACTGGTGCCCTTCTCCTCCCTAAACTCCACCCTCCCCAGGCTCCCCCCTAGAGTTGCCAGGTCCCCTCATCACTCCGGCGAGAAGATTGGGGGGGGTGTTCGGAATGCCCTAAGCTCTGACCACAAGAGCGACCACCCACCTGGACACCCCTCTCCATCCCCTTCTGCCCGATTTAAAGGGCTTCAGCTGATCGGTGAGGACCTTTAAAGGGTCTTTTTGTGAGTCAAGCGTGTGGCTCGCAACCACCCCTCTCCTTTCCTTCTCCTAGATTTTAAGGACCCTCCAGCTGGTTGGCAGGCCACATGGTCCTGCTGATCAGCTGATGCCCTTTAAATTGGGCAGAAGGGGAGGGAGAGGGGTGGCTGGGCAGGTGGTTGCTGTTTGGGGCAGGGTTTGGGGGCAGGGCTTCCCCTACCAGCCAGCTGGCCAGGAGTGGATTGAACCCATGCCTGGACCTGGGGGCTGGCAACCCTACTCCACCCCGAAATCTCCAGGAATTTTTCCAACCCGGAGGTGGCAACCCTAATTTTAGTTCTTTGCATTTCATTTATTACATAGTCATCAAGTACTTTTTGCAAAATAAAACATTATAGACATGTACAGAATTTCAATACACATGCAAACAGAGCATCCTGAAAATAAATTTTAAATAGATAAATTATACCATAATAAAAAGAACACATCCTATATATTAATTAGTAGTTCGCAACACAGGAAGCTGTAAGATGAGGCTTCTGTAATTATCTCTCATGATGATTCAGAGAGATAAGAAATTCTGCACAGAAACAAGTGCTTCACCATAGTGTGCATACACCAGCATTCAACATGTTTGATCTTCTGCCATCATATATATAAACCCTGAAGATCTATTGTAAATCCTATCACTTTAATCCCTGAAATTGCCTCTAAGTACTCACTTGAACCATGACGATCCACACATAACCAACTTTCAGTTAGCATTCTCCTGTGCTGAAATCAGTCTTCTTTTCCTGCTCACTAGTTTAAACTAAAATTTATTTAATTCAGTTGTAGAGCTGGAATTATTAATTACTATAAATAAGGCCCCTTGTGGAAATAAATACAACGAGCTCCAGAAAGAGGTTCTGGGCGGGTGCCCTGGCTTTTGGGACTTAGTGTCAATTTGCTGTGACGACCTCAGCAGGGTATAATGACACAGAGTCCACCATTTTCTCCAGGGGAACTGATCTCTGCCGTCTGGAGAGCAGTTGTAATTCTGAGTGAAATTCCAGCCCTCACCTGGAGATTGGCAATAATGGTTCCCCAGGAGGAAATGGCTGGTTTGGAGGGTGGAGTCTATGGCATTGTACCTGTCTGAGGTCCCACCCCTCCTCAGACCCCACCCTCTCCAGGCTTCACCCCTCAAATATCCAGGAATCTTCCAACCTGGAGTTGGCAACCCTATCTCCTTCCCAGCCAACCATCTGCCCCTCTGACTTCAGCTTTCCATCTCCTCCCCCCTCCCTGCAGCCTCTACCTAGGAAAAGTACAGTCTTTCTCTGCAGTGGGGACCCAAGCAGGAGGGAAGCGACCACAGCAGGGTATAATGACACAGTCCACCATGAAAAGCAGTTATTTTCTCCAGGGAAACTGATCTCTGCCATCTGGAGAGCAGTTTTAATTCTGAGTAATCTCCAACCCTTACCTGGAGATTGGCAGCAATGATTCCCTAGGAGAAAATAAGTGCTTTGGAGGGTGGAGTCTATGGCATTCTATTCAGCTGAGGCCTCTCCCCTCCCCAATCTCTGGCTTCCATAGACTGCACCACAGAATATTTATTTATTTATTTGAATATCTAGGAATTTTCCAATCTGGAAATGGCAACCTTAGTCAGGACTGGCCCCAATGAGTTCCCCACAAAGGCCTGGAAAGGGCTTCCTTCCTTTGCCTTTTTACTGACAGAACCAAACTTGGTTGCCTAGCCACTGAGGAAAAAGTTAGTCCCACAGGAGCCAAGAAGGAGAAGTGTCTTCATCAGGAGAGACAGCAGTATTGGCACTTGTTTTCTGTGAGGGAAGAGTGTCCAGGCTGGCAGTGGGCGGGGGAGAAGAGCAGACCCAGCCCCCAGCCAATGGCATGCAAGTACTCTTGAGTGGTGGCTGATGGACCAATGGCTGTTGGAGTGCACTGAACAGTCAATAGGAGAGCTGGAAATGGCCAATACGTAAGGGAATTATATATATAGGCTTCTATATGCAATGTAATTCAATGTGAGTTTATGCACAAAGAACAGCTGTTTCATACACACAATGCACCAACTATGCCCACAGTTTCATTACAGGATTTGGATAACTGTTGGTAACAGAGAGGTACCAGGACAGGACTCACATTTTCTCAAGAAATCCTAAAGATCTATTTCCTAAAAACCTGTTCACGTGAATATCAGGCCTAGATTTTCTTTTCATGCACCATCACATCTGCAGCTTTTCAAAGGTTGTGATACAGTGTGAAGTCCCATTCTAGACCCGATCTGTTCACAGGAAGTAGAAATGGGTCGCTTTTATATGACTGGCTCAGCCCTTGGCAGAGCTGGTGAAAGTCAGCACAGGCTGACTAAAACAACATGGCTGCCACAGTTCAAATGATTTGTGAATGAGTCACGCCCAAATCTGTCGGTTTCATCATGAGGCTCCTTTCAAGTGATCACCTTGCCTTTCCCGAAGGTGAACATCCATTCTAAAGTTAGGAATTACATGGGGATTCTACATATGGCAAAAGGAACAATGGCAAGCTGCTTTTTGGCAGTTCCCCTTCGAAAACACTGTTAGCATTTCTAAACAAGCATAGCACTGCAGCTGTTTAGAGATCATAAATAAACTGAGCTCTTGAATAATTCCCAAATAACACATTTCTTTAAAAAAACAACAACCCTGTGTTGTTAGGGTTAAACTCTGTGTCTGTGAAAATATTGACCTGTTTACAGGGGGCGGAGGATCTTACTTGACTTTATTATGATGTGTGCAAACGAGGTCAGATCTCTGTTGTGGTCTCTCAGTACTGTGGATGTGTATTAGCTACACAAAAAAACTACAAGAGGTAACATCAGGACTCTGCCATTATTTTCCTGACAGAAAAGGACAGAGACCTTGGTGTGAGCCCTTGACCTTAACTGACAGCCTGGCGGCGCCGACAACATGCCAGCAAGGGAGTGGTGGGGGCAGACATAAAAGACAGATGGCCTAATTCATCATACACTTGAAATAAATAAAAGCTGCTCCAAGCATTACTAGAGCAGTGATGACTGTACAGTCTACAAATATGGAAACCTGCCAAACTATTATAAACACAAAGGATAGGATGGTCAATGCAAAGTGAGTAAGAATACATAGTACAAAAGTGTGAAATACCACTACTTAAAGCAATTGCCCAGTGCCTCAGTGAATCTGATGTGCAGTAGCTCCATATTAGTAGAAAGATCCAGTTTTTTGTACTGAAAACCTCAGATATGACAATCAGAAACTGGCATAAATTGTTCTTTACTTGCAACATTTGTATCAGCTCTTTCTCTCAGGGTAGTGTGCATGGAGCTATCCTATTTTACAATCACACCAAGCATGTAAGGTAGGTTAAGGAATGCAGCTAGCAATGGCTGAAACTGTCCATATACTGCATAAGATTCCAGGAGATCCTTCAAGATTATTATTGTTAATTATGGTTGCTTTTATTCTGTTTTTAATGTTTTATATTGGCACATGGTTGCCCTTGTTTGTGAGCCGCCCTGAGCCTGTTTGCGGGGAGGGCGGGATAGAAATGCAATAATAAATAAAATCAATAAATACATTTCCTGGTTGCTTCATAGGATTCATATTATCACATACTGCTAGCCCACTGTGTGTCTGGAACTTTGTGCCCATTTGTAAGAATTGAATGCAAAAGGATATTATATCAAACTAGGAGTAAGGCCCGTTGTGGGAAGAAATACAACAAGCTCTAGAAGGAAGCTCCAGGTGAGTGTCCCGGCTGTGGCTGGTGGGGCGGCAGAGGGAAGGGGAAAATAGAGGGAGGCAAGCCATGTTTATCTCCTTCTGCTTAGCTATAAGGCAAGGCTGTCTTTTTGCTGCCCCAAGTGGGTAGTATGGGAGGACAGCCTCATGGTAACAGGTATGGTTCCCTCCACCCCTGACTTATGATGATTTGGGGTTATGCAGTGGCAGCTAAGGTAGAAAAGCACCTCCTCCTGTGCCATGTCTTCTGGGTTCCAAGGGTCTGGAAAGCGGTTCCATAGCCAGTTACAGGGTTGCCAACTCTGAGTTGGGAAATACCTGTAGATTTGAGGGGTAGAGCCTGGGGAGGGCAGGGTTTGGGGTACAGAGGGACCTCAGCAGGGTATAATTCCATAGAGTCCCCATTGCCCAAAGCAGCCACCTTCTCCAGGAGAACTGATCTTGGAGATCTCCAGGTGCTGCCTGGAGGCTGGCAATACTAAGGGGATGGCCAGACCTGTAGATTTGAGGGGTAGAGCCTGGGGAGGGCAGGGTTTGGGGTGTGGAGGGACCTCAGCAGGGTATAATGCCATAGAGTCCACTGCCCAAAGCAGCCATTGTAATAGCTGGGAAATTTTCTGTAGTGGAAATGTGTGCAGGTTTCCGGTCTGTGGCGTGTCGCCATTGGACGACTCCTGGGGAGCTCCCGCAGAGTCACCGAATCCCCGGGTCTTTAGTTGTGTATCCAGAGTCGTCTGGATTCCAATGAGTCTTCCCGGAGGGAGGCTCATCGCTGGGGACTTGATCTGAGGACCCTCACGCACGGTGGTGTGTGAGAAGACTCCAGATCATCCCAAAGCGAGGACTCATAGGAGATCGCTCTTTGGCAGCCACTGAGCGAAAAGATGTGATCAGCCTATTTTAAAGAGAGTAACTTTGAACCTCATCCTCACCACCGATGAAGACATCTATCGTGTGTACTTATTAAAGCAACATCGAAGAATTTACTGATTGTTTGGAAAAGGCCCTTAAAAAATTTTTTTTAAGGGACAAGAAAAGAAAGGGCAGAATCCCCCCCCCTTTCTCTCATGAAGCGGCTACTACAAGACAACAACAAAAAAATCACTGTGCTAGATCTTGGGGCAAAAAGAGATTGCTGTTTGAGCTCCTAACATTGCTTTGCTTTGGAGTATAAATCTGAACAAATAAATCTTTGGCTTTCAGACTTAAATAATCTAGTGGATTTATACACAGACTTGGTAAAGAGAAACAGTTTAACAGTTTCCCATAATACCAGCCTCCTTGTTGGAGCTTTGAAGCTTATTCTGCACAGACTCCACTGTACCATTGCAAAACAGTAAAGCAGTTGACTTTTGTTGAATTTTTCTGGGTGGGTAAATATGTCTGCTACAAAAAATTGTTTTGGGATTGTGGTCACCATTGAGAAACATTGAAAACTAACTGTAGAGATTGGTGGTTCAACAGGAAATGATGTGCTGTGGCTGGAGGGCACAGTGATTTCTGGGAGATCTCCAGGCCCCACAGGGAGATTGGCAGCTCCAGTAACCAATTAAGGGAAGATTGGGATATGTATTTTGGCAACTCCAGTGGCCATTTAAGGGAAAATTGGGGTATGTATTTTACCTCAGGACACATTTAATGACTCCCAACAGCAACAACAAACTGTTTAGAATGTTAGAGGCAAAGGCCAATCAGGCTGCATATGCAAGTGACCTCTGTGTTCCGACTGGCTATTGGGGGCAGAGGAACAGCAAACTGTTTAGAATATTGGAGGCGAGACTCAGGCAACACAGCCAATGGATAGGGACAGCTTCTGAGTGACAGATCAGGGAGCGAACTGATTTGGGAGCATGTGGAATGTTCAGGAGAGTGCCACTACCGAAACAGAATTATTATCTAGAGAGATAAATAAGCTCTGCGATGTCCAGATTTAGACATGAAGCTGAATGAAATTGTAATGAAGAGGAAATATTGGAGAAATATTGTTGTTTTCACATTATTGTAAAGTAATAACATCTATATTAATTCTTCATATATGCAATAAGTAGGACCCTTGAAAATATAATACCTTGTATCCTGCAATCATTGCTTGGATACAGTGATTTCCATTAGTCCCCTGTTCCAGCTGCAGACCACCACTTTGCCTCTGATCTTGCTCACGAGTTTTCCCTGACCTTCAGAAACATAATGTGGGGGCAGGAAGCCCCTTTCCGTGAGCTTTATTTCACTTGTTGTTCCTTTGATACAAGCTCATATATGCACTAATCCAGAGTTTGGAAATTGTCAAGGGATGCTTAATTGCATTCTTTAGCTTGTCGTTATAGAATACTTGTAATGATCTCGAGTTCTGAAAACTTTGCAGTACAAAGCTGAAAGTGTGGATTCGTATAATTAAAATTATTAGAATGGAAGCAAAGAAACAATGTTTTCTTAAAGAATAATTAATTATTGTCTAACTCTGTGCAACAAGCTTTAGTGGCTACTGTGTGACAAACAGACTCTACATCATATACCCAGAAATGTAAAAATGTCAGCTTTGTATTCTCAAGTAGTATGTGCCATGTCATGTATTACGGTGGGTAGCTAGAGAGAAACTGCTATTCTAGGGTCCCGTTCACACGCGGCTATTTGGTCCGGGAGCGGGACAGTTCGGGGCCGGATCAAACCGGCGCGATCACACCACCACATCTGGGAAGCGTCTTGCTTCCGTGGCCGAACTGTCCCTTTCCCGGGATAAGCCGGCGCAAACTAAACCACCTATCTAGGTGGTTTAAAGGGAAGCGGCGCGGCAACGGGGCATTTGATCGCCGCCGCTTCCCTGCGCCGGCTCAACCCCGGCCCGGATCCGAACTGCGCATGCCCGGACATGCGCAGTTCGGCCGGCCCCCGAGTAGGGCATGTTTTCTCCCCGGCGTTTGATCGCGCCGGGGAGAAAAGGCGGCGCGGCCGGGGGATCCGTGAGATCCCGCCGCGCCGTGTCAACATTGGCGCGGCTTTTAAAAGCCGCGCCTTTTCCCCTGCGTGTGGCAGGGGCCTAAGGGCACTTTTCTGGGAGTGAGCCCCAGTGAATAGCATGGGGCTTACTTCTCAGTAGACCTACTCAGAATTGTTTGCACAGATATAACTCAGTTAACTAATGAATACAAAGCCTGGGTCATGGATGCAAACTCCATGCTGTGCTCAACTATGGTTATAATCCTATGCAGTTTTTCTTGGGACTTACTTTTAGCAAAAACAATATTAGGTTAGGAGATCCTAAGATTGTCTGGCAGTCAGAAGTTCTAGCTCTTTTGTGTTGTGTATACAAGTACAACTGATTCTCCTTGTGATTCAGAGCAATGGGCAAATCAGTCTATTGGGATTTCTGTGGTTTAAACGAACAAACATTGTTAGGCATCGCAAGTCAGCATCAGTGTAGTGGTTTAGAGTGGTGGACTCTAATCTGGAGAACCGCTCCCCACTCCTTCACATGAAACCCGCTGTGTGATCTTGGGCCAGTCACAGTTCTTTCAGAACTCTCTCAGCCCCACCTACCTCACAAGGTGTTTGTTGTGGGGAGAGGAAGGGAATGTGATTGTAAGCCGCTTTGAGAGTCCTTAGGGTACAGAAAAGCGAGGTATAAAAACCAACTCTTCTTATTTTTCCCCATATTGTTACATTCTAATAGTTATTGCTGGAATTTAAAGAAATTATATATCTACTTTTGGAAATGTTATTTTTAGGCACAGTCAAGAAATACATTACTTTCTCTTTTTGTAAACTACCAAAAAGAACCTTTCCTTTTATATATATGCTCCCAGTACAGTAATTTGTAATATAAGGAAGTATGCATATTTAAATTACCATGTTTGTTGCTTTAAAAGTAAACTGCAAACTCCTGAAAGCTATCAAAAACATAAGCCAAACTAACAACATCAACAACAGACTTGTGGCCATCCTCAGCTAGTTATTACTATGATTGTTTTTCAACTCAGCAACACCTGTGTTTTCAGTGGTTTCACCACTCGGCCAGTACTAGTAGCTGTTTGAAAGATATTTGGAAAGCAGACAGAGATGTAGTATGTCCCTAATGAAGCAGTAACTCAATGGACAGTGTATTTCTGGAGGATTATCTGCAGCCTTGGACATGTTGTAAGACATGAGGCTGAAGGCCAAGTACTTTTAACCCCCTGCAAATGCAATAATCCATCAGAAATGCCTTGCCTGGCCTGCACCGTTTTATTGTGGTCTGTCGAGCAAGAATAATTTTAAAGGGTGATGGGAAAAACCAAGCATGTTGCCACACTTTATGGGGATTATCAGTATTCAGCTAAGAAGCCTGACTTGTTCTCACATCTCTAAAGATATTGTATTTCTTAAATCAAGTTTTTTTTAAAAGTCAAATGAGACTTTTAGGGCAGGGCAATAAAATTTTTACAAGCCCAGCAATCTACAAATCATATTGATTGATGTATCTATGACAGAGTTGTGTTTGTTGGCATGCATTTCTACCTTTCATCCCCGCTGAGGAACCGCCTTAATTAGTTCCTCTGCAGTTGCTTTGGGAGCCCCACCCTATTTAAAAATATTCCCTGTGTGTGTCAGTGAATGTCTTGGGGATTTCCTAGGATATTATATGATAGCTAGTCTCCAGAATCACCAATTGCTAGCCCTCCAAGATATAACTTTCAGTTTGAAGGATACTGTTCACATATCAGAAAACAAATCTAATATATATATTTTCATAACTATTGTCATCTGTCATCCACTTTAGAAATAATATCTAATCTAGATATATAATTTGTATTATTGAATATATTTCTTTGGAATTAAAAAGGAGCTATGGCTGGTTATGGAGCTGTGGTGGCTCAAGTGATTAAGACACTGAACTGCAGGCTGTGGAAGGTCAGTAGTTCAGCAGTTCGAGACCCGGGTGCCGCATGATGGAGTGAGCTTCCATCTCTAGTTCCAGCTCCTGCCAACCTAGCAGTTCGAAAGCAAGAAATTGCAAGTAGATAAATAGGTACCACTTCGGTGGGAAGGTAACAGCGTTCCGTGTGCCTTGGTGTTTAGTCATGCTGGCCACATGACCACGGAAACGTCTTCGGACAGCGCTGGCTCTTCGGCTTTGAAATGGAGATGAGTATCGCAACCCTAGAGTCGGACTTGACTGGCTTTCGAGCAAGGGAACCTTTACCTTTACCTTTATGGCTGGTTATAATTGAAATATAGTCAGAATCTAGGTATGACAACAGCTTTACCTTAGGTGAAAGAAATAAAAAATGAAAGAAAAGAATGCTTCTAAACTGATTTAGAACACACTAAACCCAAAACACATAGATAATAAGATTTTTACACTTAAAACAGCATGGCTGCTTTTAAAGGAGATGCATGGGCAACAGAAGAACCATCTGTTTCTAGTTTTTCCAAGTGACTCAGAAACTGTCTATCAGGCAGGTGTTTCACAGGAAAAATAAAGCCTTTTTAGTTTTCTTTTGCTCTTCCAGATGACATGCTGCAGATGTAATCTATATGCCTGCCTCCGTTGCAAGAGTATTATTTAGTCTATCATGCCACTGTGAGACTCCAAACAGCAACTTGTAATAGATGGAACATTTTCTGTTTGGGTGTGCTAACCTTTCCAGAAAGGGTTTATCCCTTGTGCACTGGAATTATGACATGAAATACTCCACTGTTGAAATTCAGCATGAGGATTATCAGATTCATGTTTTGTTAACCTGTAGCAGTTCCAGGCTCCTGTTGGCACACTAGCAGTCCAAGGCTCTTGTTGCAAAGTTTTTGAAGCATTAGCGCTTAGTCCCAGGAATGAAAATAAGGAACATTTCACTATCAGGTCTGTGCTGTATGCCAGTACCTGTGAGAGAATTCTTGTGTGTGTTACTTCCCACCCTGTGCCCCATCTGGTTCTCTTTAGTGTATATAAAGGTAATACCAGATGAGTCAGCAGCACTGAAAGCAATCAAAGTACAATCCCAGAAGCAAATAATCACAAGACTTCAAGGAAGCTCGTATTCACCACTGAACTGTGTACCTAGACTCCCAAATAACCCTACTCCCTATGATTTACATGTCCTAAGGTTACGTTTTTAATAGTAAGCAACAACCACTTGAACTGGGAACATGTTATTTTATATTGCTGACTATACTGTTGTTGTTAATGTTTGTTATTTATCTCTTTATATAATAATTCTGTTTTGGTCATGGACTCTCCTGAACATTCCATACCCTCCCCAATCAGTTGGATCCCTGATCTGTCACTCAGAAGCTTTCCCTATCCACTGGCTGTGTTGCCTGAGTCTCACCTCCAATATTCTAAACAGTTTGCTGTTCCTCTCCCCCCAATAGCCAGTCGGAACACAGAGGTCATTTGCATATGTGGCCTGATTGGCCTCTGCCTCTAACATTCTAAACAGTTTGCTGTTGCTGTTGGGAGTCATTAAATGTGTCCTGAGGTAAAATACATATCCCAATTTTCCCTTAAACAATCACTGGAGTTGCCAAAATACATATCCCAATCTTCCCTTAAACAGTCACTGGAGTTGCCAATCTCTCTGTGGGGTCTGTAGATCTCTCAGAAATCACTGTGTTCCCCAGCCACAGCACATCATTTCCCCTACAGAAAATTTCCCAGCTATTACAATGGCTGCTTTGGGCAGTGGACTCTATGGCATTATACCCGGCTGAAGTCCCTCCGCACCCCAAACCCTGCCCTCCCCAGGCTCTACCCCTCAATCTACAGGTCTGGCCATCCCCTTAGTATTGCCAGCCTCCAGGCAGCACCTGGAGATCTCCAAGATCAGTTCTCCTGGAGAAGATGGCTGCTTTGGGCGATGGGGACTCTATGGAATTATACCCTGCTGAGGTCCCTCTGCACCCCAAACCCTGCCCTCCCCAGGCTCTACCCCTCAAATCTACAGGTATTTCCCAACCCAGAGTTGGCAACCCTGTAACTGGTTATGGAACCGCTTTCCAGACCCTTGGAACCCAGAAGACATGGCACAGGAGGAGGTGCTTTTCTACCTTAGCTGCCACTGCATAACCCTGAGGAAGATTGTAAAGTTGAAATTAGTCTATACCGGATACTCATTATGTTGAACTATATTGGACCTGTTGTTCACAATATTGTGTAATTGATAAAACTTTTTGTAATTTTATAAGTCTTGAAAGTAGTATAAATCTTCTGATAATGTTTACATCACAGGATTGCTTATGTGTTTTTCCTATTGGATACCTGTGACCCCTCTTGTTTTGTACTATTATAAATTGGCAATAGGCAAGTATGGGAGCCAATCCAATCCAATCCAAGCACCGGTGTATACAGAGGTCCTGGTTCTAACCAGTCATCAGACTCTAACTGAATTTAGAGTAGAATTGATATTGTTTTATTCAATGTATCTCAAGCACACAAATTCACAAACACGCTTCAAATATACAATCCTAAGAAACTTAGATAGAAAGGGTAAAGCGACTGTCGCATTAGCAGGAATAATCATTGGTGGGTTATATTTACCTGTCCTCGACGGGTGAGCGATCCTTAGGAAAAATAGGGGGAATTATAAGGAATAGGGGTTTGTGTGCCTGAACCAGCAAGCCACGTGGGAACTCGTCGGTAGTGCTAAAACCGAGTGTGGGGAGGGATATAGAAAGTAGAGTGCAGGGAGAGAGAGAGAGAGAGAGTGAGGGGCAATGGCTGCCTCCTTTTAAAGGGGTACCTGGAGGGGGAGGACAATGTTGGCCACATCCCCTTGGCACACCTCGAGTTAGTCCATCCCAAAAACACACCTATTGGATACAGGGGACAAGGGGAGGGGACAAGGGAGTGGTCAATATTGAGAGCTAGCAACTTAGATTGAAGAGTGGCACCTGGATGAGGATGGTATGAGTCATTGGGCTGTGGCTATTATTTCTTGATGGGCTTAGCTGAGCCTGTTGATGGGCGAGAGATTAGTTTCCAAGCAACCAGGTGTAGAACCTCTCGATTATGTGCAGTCTTGCAAGTAGAAGTGTGGGGGGGGGGGTTGCCTGCGTGTGACAGAGGGAGCTCCTCATGGTGTTTGGAGCTCTTTGTCCTTGTGTCGTGGCATGGCGTTTGACTCCTCCATGCAGCTAGGGAACTGGTCCATCTCACAGCAGGTAAGAGGGCAGGTAACCTTGGAGAACCAACTGGAACATCAACGCAAAGGAAGACTTTCTTCTCTTATGTGTGTACTCTACACTGGCATCACATTGGGTGACCATGCAGTACAGTCCCTTTAAGCAAAGATTTATACAGTCCCTTTTCTCACTCATGGCTTATATAGTCCATAAGAGCACATTAAGTGCCTTGCAGGGCAACACCAGCTCAGTGTACTTCTGAATTTTGTTAGAATATTGTCAGTATACTTCATAAAGACTGGCATTATATTTTAAAATCAACCAATAATTTTGTGACTTAATCTGGCAATGGTATTTGGTTAGGCTTCATTTGATTTCCCTTCTTTCCTATTTTAACATATGCTGTTGTCACAATAATGTGAGGGGCATCCTATCTCGTGCAAGCAGAGCAGTGCTCATAGGAACTTCCCCATCTTCCACTGTAGAGTGCTATGTCCTCCAACCAAAAC